>NC_041380.1:485922775-486097190 GCF_002162155.2 Triticum dicoccoides
ACCCGTATGTATTTTACATACTGCTCCGTGGCTCCGGCTAAACCATTTTGAGCGGCACGGAGGAATGCATCTCCCGAATTAAAGGCATCTAAAGCCTCTTGGGAGAAACAAGCGTCGCGTAGAATTGTCCGGCGACGCCTGTGGTTCATGGCACTCTCCACTTCAGAATTTGTGGCAGACAGCCTGTCCGCATCCTCTGTCGGAGGAGCGTCGGGTGCATGCCTTGTGCTCGCCTCCGCTTCCTGGCCAGACGTTGGAGCCTGGCTGGTGGAGGCGCGATTGGCAACCTCTCTGGATGTAGTCTGGCAAGGTCTCTTCATTCTGAAGATAGCACGAACGTTAATATGCCCTGACAGAATAACTCCAGGGAAACAGAGGGTGCACTATACCTTTGCACCGGCATCTCAGTCCAGACTTCAATCCTTTTTGCCCCACGGGGCCCTGCGGCCCCTCGTTGGCTAGCCGCCGCAGGTTCGGCCTCCTGCCTCGGAAATCTCCCCTGCAAAACATGGCTGTCGTCAGAAACACCGGGCTACGTGAGGGTGGAATCTCTTTCAAGGGAATAAAACCCTGGTTTTTGTCACCTGGGAGGCCGGGATTAACCCTGGGTAATCCGCCGTAATGGCTACCAAGGTATTGTCCTTGCTTAGCTGATGGAACACCCCGTCGATAAGCTCCACTGATATGTCCGGATCCTCTTTTGAGTCCGGATTGAGGGACCATTCTGGGTCCTCGGGCTGTGGAGGGCGGCTGCTTATATCCTTTACCTCCTGTCGCAGTTCTTGCATTGAAGTCGTTAGACTACCTATCTAACCATGGGAGTATAAAACAAATAGGCAAGCGCAATTGCTCACTTACCCAACTTGGAGGATCGTACATACTGAATCCGGCCCGCGGGTTGACACGGAGGAATTCCTCCTTTTCTCCCTTGTACAAAGAGGATAAGATCTTTACTAAGGCGGCGGCTGAGGCCAGCCCCTTACGGCCGTAACGTGTGGCGTCATCCTCCCCGTTGAAATCCCACATGGGGTGGCCTCTATATTGAAGCGGCTGCACCCCCCGCATAATGCATGCGGCCATGACTCCAATCATGGTTAGTCCGGAATGAGCCAATAGTCTTATCCGGCCCATCAGGTAAAGTACGTCTCTGTCGCTTTCTCTCTAAGAGCTCCGCGGATGCCAGCTCAAGCGTTTCTTCAATGGAGCACTGTTGAACTCAGGGAGACCGACCCGGATAGGGTCCGGTAGCGGGACGTCATCTATATAAAACCATTCCGAAGGCCAGTCCTCGGACGCCTTCTTTGGGGTTCCAGATAGGTATCCGGTCCCGGCGATGCGCCATACTTCGGCTCCGCCCACTTGGTATATAGACCCCTCTCGAGAACGGGGCACCAGGCAGAATAACCTCTTCCATAGCGTGAAATGAGCCTCAACGCCTAAAAATAGCTCGCGAAGGGCGACGAAACCCGCAATATGCAATACGGAGGTGGGCGTGAGATTGTGCAGCTGGAGGCCGTAGAACTCCAGAAGCCCGCGGAGAAATGGATGAATTGGGAATCCCAGTCCCCTTATTAGATAGGGGACGAGGCACACCCGCTCTCCTTTAGAAGGATTGGGGGTGCTCTCTGCTTGTTTTCCGCCATTGTAGGTGGCGAGACCGGCTCGGACCGGGACCATGTATGCCTGAGGGAGAAATCCCTTGGCCTGAAGTGACACTAACTCGCTATGCAGGATGGTGCAACTCTCCCAGTCCCCAGGTTTGGGACCGGAGGGGCGAGGGGAGGAGCTACGACGACTGGTCATGTTGGAATGGACCTTTGCTGGAAGCGCTCTGATGATAACTCGCGGAAAGGAGAAGATGTGGTTTGGACCTAAATCCCCATCCCGTTAAATAGGTGGTTCGTTTATACGGCTAGGGGTGTGGATGTAAAAACGCCCCGGCTTTTCGCATTCGTTTGACACGTGGAAGACGACCATTATTGGGCGTGGAAGCCGAGGAGCACTACATTACAAAAATCATACATTATTCCTACAGGTACACAAGATTGATAGAAGAACCCGCCTTGCAATGCCGAACAATCTGCGCGCCGGACTCATCGTCATTGAAGCCTGGTTCGGGGGCTACTGAGGGAGTCCTGGATTATGGGGTGTTCGGGTAGCCGGACTATACCTTCAGCCGGACTCCAGGACTATGAAGATACAAGATTGAAGACTTCGTCCCGTGTCCGGATGGGACTTTCCTTGGCGTGGAAGGCAAGTTTGGCGATGCGGATATTCAAGATCTCCTATCATTGTAACCGACTCTACGTAACCCTAACCCTATCCGGTGTCTATATAAACCAAAGGGTTGTAGTCCGTAGGCAATCAACTCTGTATACAACAATCATACCATAGGCTAGCTTCTAGGGTTTAGCCTCCTTGATCTCATGGTAGATCTACTCTTGTATTACCCATATCATCAATATTAATCAAGCAGGACGTAGGGTTTTACCTCCATCAAGAGGTCCCGAACCTTGGTAAAACATCGTGTTCCCTGCCTCCTATTACCATCCGGCCTAGACGCACAGTTCGGGACCCCCTACCCGAGATCCGCCGGTTTTGACACCGACATCCGTTTTGAGCCGAGACACACTTGCACGCACCCGCAGCACGTTTGAAATATTATTTTATAAGTGGCAGGAAAATGTTCTGGAATGGGATGAAAGTTGACGTGCGGTGTTGTTTTGTTGTCGGTAGGCCGCATGCCAAGTTTCATCGCGTTCGGAGTCCGTTTGACGCCCCAACGTATAACTATAGCGGCATCGCTGCCGGTCTAACGTCGGACGTTTTCGGTCTCCGAAAACTGCTGCCAGGCCCTCTCTCTCTCTCTTCTCTCCTCTCAGCCTCGCCACAGTCCATGTAGTCCATCCAGCTACCCCTCTTCGCGTCCGGAGCCATCCGATGCGATCACACGGTCCGAAAACCCTCTCTGCTCAGTGCATTGAACCCCTCGCGTGCGTGTCCGAAACTTCCCCGAACCCGAATTGGGTTGTCGTTACCGATGGGTCCGGATCATCCCCAAACATCTACAAAACGTCTCCGTTTTCTTTTTTAGGCTCCCTACCTATTTATTCCGGGCCGTCCGATTACGATCGGAGGGATTCAAACGACCCTACCCAAATCCACTCGGTATATATATCCGGATCAAACCCTAGTCCAATCCATCCATCCCCTCTCCGCCGCCAGCCGGCCAACTCCCTCCTTCCTCGGGATCCTCCCAGATCCATCGAACCAGCCACCTCCTCCTCGATCAAAATCCTCCCTTGTCCATACGCCGCTGCCACCCTCTCCATTTCTCTCGGGATCACCAACAAGCCAATCGCTAGAGCTCACCTCCAGATATGCAAACACATCCATCCATCATCCTTGAGGGCATCCCCTGCCTTCTCGCTCGGTCTGGATCGGAGCCCGAGCGAGAAGAGCTCGCTCCCGAAACAGCGCACACCTCGGATCCTCCGAGCACCTCGCCACCAACCCTCGCCGACCGTCGGATCTCTCGCCGTCCACGATCGTGCCGCAGGACCAGACCGCCCCTTGCTCCTCTTCCTTCTTCCTTTTCTTTAGCTCATTTTCCTTCTCTTTATCTTTGTCTCACATCTCTGCCGCTCACAGGACGCCATGACCGAGCCGAGCTTGAGCTCGAGCTCGGGTTGATCCGCCCGTCTCCGTCCGGCTTCTTCTGCTAGGAGCACCACTGCATCGACCGCCGTCGTCCTGCCGTTCTCCTTCGACGATGGAGCTCCCGCAAGCCATCCCCGACACTGGTCCTCTTCTGCAGCATCCCAGCGCCACGCGCCCATGCCTCCTTCCCCATGCCCGGATCCGCCGACACGCCGTCCTGGAGTTCCGCGCCAAGCTACCGTCTCCTGCCTCGTCGTCAAGTCCCCGCGGTGCTGTCCAGGACCCTCACAACCTCCCCTGCTTCTGCTGCGCGAGGAGGAACGCCACAACGTTGTTACCTCCCTTGCGCCGCCTTCTTGTGCCGCACCTGCATCGCCGGTCTTCCTCCATGATGCTGCCGCTCGAGAGCCATGCGCCAAGTCCCCGCGCCGTCGGAGCCCGGCTTCGCGCCATCTTCCTCTCGACCGCGAGCTCGCGCTCGAGTTTTTCCTCTGCGGGTGTCGTCTGCATCGCCCCTCGCTTCCCCCGCTCGCCCGACCGCATGCGTTGACCATGCCTTGCTGCGCCTTGCCTCGATCTGGAGTTGGCCCAGCGCTGCGCCCGTCAACCTCCAGATCCACCGGGTGGGCCACACCGCTGCAGGCCCAGCCACGCCATATCCGCCAGCCCAAGCCGTCCTGCTGCACTGATCGGGCCAGGCCCATGGTGAGCGCCCCAGCGCCCAGCAGTTTTGGCCCATGTCTTATTTTTTTCGGATCTGCGTGTCAACTTTTTCCCGAGTTTGTCAGTTTTACAAAAAAAACCTTGAACTTCATGCATATCTTAATTCACAAACTAAGCATCACATGTAAAAACTTTATATATGAAAAATGCTTAAAATTGTGTCTAGTTTCATAATATGTCACTTTCACCCATGTTTAAAATGTTTAAATTTCTGTTTGTATAGATTTACTCTTATGCCATGCTAAAATGGTTTATTTCATAACTAAATAACCGTAACTCTGATTTTAACAAACTTTATATGTAAATGGGGTAGAAAAATGCCTAGTTTAACATAGTGCACTCATCTTGCATGTTTAATAACTCTAAAATATGCTTTAGGACAGAACAGTACAAACCTAAAATATGCACATGAGGAGTTTCCAGACTTGTTGTTTGTTGTTCCGGCCTCATTTAAACTTGCCTAGGTAGGTAGTTTTGTTATGCTTCACCTCTTGCCATGTTAATCAACATTTAATATTATTGGGTACATAAACAAGATCGAACTAAATAACTTGAACGTGGTGTTTCATCAATATGCGACGGAGTTGCTTATTGAGCTCCACTTAATTTGTAGGATTGTTTGTGCATTTTGCCATGCCATGCTTCATTAAACCGGACATGCATCATGCCATGTTCATGTGTTGGATGTTTACTATGTTGTGTGCTTCTTTCCAGTGTTGCTTCTTTGGGTTGGTTCCGATAACGTCGCGTTTGTGAGGATCCGTTCGTCTATGTCCGTTTGTCTTCTTCATGGACTCGTTCTTCTTCCTTGTGGGTTCTCAGGCAAGATGACCATACCCTCAAAATCACTTCTATCTTTGCTTGCTAGTTGCTCGCTCTTTTGCTATGCCGCCATACCTACCACTTGCTATATCATGCCTCCCACATTGCCATGTCAAGCCTCTAACCCACCTTGTCCTAGAAAACCGTTGTTTGGCTATGTTACCGCTTTGCTCAGCCCCTCTTATAGCGTTGCTAGTTGCAGGTGAAGATGAAGTTTGTTCCATGTTGGAACATGGATATGTTGGGATATTACAATATCTCATATTTTATTTAATGCACCTATATACTTGGTAAAGGGTGGAAGGCTCGGCCTTATGCCTGGTGTTTTGTTCCACTCTTGCCGCCCTAGTTTCCGTCATACCAGTGTTATGTTCCTTGATTTTGCGTTCCTTACATGGTTAGGTGTTATGGGGACCCCTTGACAGTTCGCTTTGAATAAAACTCCTCCAGCAAGGCCCAACCTTGGATTTACCATTTGCCTCACCACCACCTACTTTTTCCCTTGGGAGTCGCTCTCCCGAGGGTCATCTTTATTTTAACGCCCCCCCGGGCCAGTGCTTGTCTAAGTGTTGGTCCGAACCGGGCAGCCTGCGGGGCCACCTCGGGGAAACTCGAGGGCTAGTTTTACTCGTAGCTTGACCTATTCGGTGTTGCCCTGAGAACGAGATATGTGCAGCTCCTATCGAGATGTCGGCGCATCGGTTTTACCATTGTCGAAATGTCTTGTAACCGGGATTCCGAGACTGATCGGGTCTTCCCGCTAGAAGGAATATCCTTCATTGACCGTGAGAGCTTGTGATGGGCTAAGTTGGGACACCCCTGCAGGGTTTTGAACTTTCGAAAGCCATGCCCGTGGTTATGGGCAGATGGGAATTTGTTAATATCCGGTTGTAGAAAACTTGACACTTAACTTAATTAAAATGCATCAACCATGTGTGTAGCCATGATGGACTCTTTCCGGCGGAGTCCGGGAAGTGAACACGGTTCTTGTGTTATGCTTGAACGTAAGTAGTTTCAAGATCACTTCTTGATCACTTCTAGTTCACGACCGTGCATTGCTTCTCTTCTAGCTCTTATTTGCATATGTTAGCCACCATATATGTTTAGTGCTTGCTGCAGCTCCACCTCATTACCCGTTTCCTACCCATAAGCTTAAATAGTCTTGATCTCGCGGGTGTGAGATTGCTGAGTCCTCGTGGCTCACAGATACTTCCAAACAGTTGCAGGTGCCGATGATACCAGTGCACGTGATGCAATCCAGCTCAAGTAGGAGCTCGATGAAGATCGTGTTTGTCTTGTTTCATTTCTAGTTGATCAGCAGTGAGCCCAGTCGGGGCGATCGGGGATCTATGCATTTGGGGTTATCTTTATTTTGGTTCCGTAGTCGGACCTTGTTTGTATCTGGATGATGTAATGTTATATTCATGTATTGTGTGAAGTGGCGATTGTAAGCCAACTTTGTACCTCTTTCTTATTCAGTACATGGGATGCGTAAAGATTACCCCTCTTGCGACATGCCTACAATGCGGTTATGCCTCTAAGTCGTGCTCTGACACGTGGGAGATATAGCCGCATCATGGGTGTTACAAGTTGGTAATCAGAGCCTTCCCCGACTTAGGAGCCCCCTGCTTGATCGAATCGTTGGCGTTGTTGAGTCTAGAAAAATGTTTTGAGCCTTATAGGATTATATATATATATATATATATCAGAGAGTAGGATTCTTTTTATTCCTTGGTCTTTCGTCGCTCTGGGGAGGCCTCCTGACGTAGAGTTTGGACACTTCTCTCCTCAAAATTTCACGATTTTTTTAGGATCATGTGGGTATCTTGGAATCGTTCCGATGGTTTTGTGACGAGAACATTGTTCTTGGTGCCTCCTGACATTTAGGGGTTGTGGCAGTGTCCCGGGGAGTTGAGCTCCGAGGTGTTGTCGTCACAATTTTATCGGTGCAGTTATGGAATATCTGAGTTCGCCGACATCAAAAATCTCTTTTATGCAGTTATTGGTGAGATAACCTCGACACCACCTAGTACTGGGGCGGGAGTTCGGGAGTATTGCCATAACTCATATAACGGATGCTTTTCGAAGGTTGAGGTAAATGATTTCCGAAGGTTTCTTGTTTATGTGTTGAAGGATGGATACAGCTGGATGTAGGAATTGCTAGTTTGAGTGAGATATTATGCTTCCCCTGTATCCCCAACACCGGATTGCATAACCAGAAAGTTTCGGGAGTTTATAAGTGGGAATTCAAGTAGCTCCTAGGATATCCTTCCGACAGATGTATGATATGAAATTGGGGTTCGACGTCTAGTGGTCTGCCTATCCATGGTTGGTTTTACAATGGTCTCGTTGTGTCTTAAAGAGTCCTTGGCTATGCTGACTCGGGGACGCTTCGTATGCCATGTGCACTGCCTTGTACATGATGGTGTTGTACGATCGAGCCCCTGTGGGCCCCACCACGAGAACTTCAGACAAAATATCTATCATATGTTTGTTCCGGCTTATTTTGCAAGCCAATCCTTTGTTTTGTTTTCAGTTGTGGTATTCGAGTTGCTTCAATGTCAAATGTTGATTCCATACCTTCCCTAAGTGGTGTTCTCATACTCCTATGTGAATACCAATACTTCATGATAATTGGATTGTCATGTCAATACTTTTCAACCGGTGTGGTTCTCTTCAAGATGATCCTATCATTTTTCCCATCCGCAAGATCAATTCTAAGTCTTCTCAACGGTGTTTGTTTCATCTGTTCCAAGTTGCCTCAATTTTTCCCGCCCTCCCACCCTTTTTCTTCTTTAAGGACTCAGACTTCTTAATCAAGTATCCTTTTTATTGATGTGAAGTCTCTGCGTTCTTTTCCATCAATGTTCTTATTCGGTGATTCTCATGAAGATTCTAACGAAACTTCAAGTTTACCATTCTTCGCTCTCTTTCCTTCTCCGGTGGATTCAATTCAAGCTTTGTTGATCATATCCTTTTCCTTGTTTCAAATGTTTTCTCATGCCGGTGCACCTCTTAATGATTCACTTCTCACTATTCAATTGTTCCGGAGTGCTGAAGATATCTCGAAGATTCGTGTTTCCACTCTGTATTCGTTCTACTTCTTTCAAGGAAGTTATCTCATTCAAGCCATTTAAATCAACAAGTGCAATCTCCCTTTCAAGTAATCATTCAACGGTGTTTCTTTTGAGTGGGCCCTAACCCACAAGTCTTTTCCCAGGATCTTACTTGACTCTTCTTATTTTCTCGGAGATCCTCAAATTCTTTCAAATATGACGTAAGAATGAATTGTCATCAGTCATATGTATTCCTTCCAGATCTTTTAAATTATTTCCATCATTGGTTCAACATTTCTAATTTTCATCCCGGAGTGCCTTAACAATTCATGGTGGTGTTTCTCATCATCTTCATCAACATTTGAAGACCAAAGAAGAGTTCCTCTTAAATCTTACCCATTTTCCAAAGGAGTGTAGTTCAAGCCTGATGCCATCCTCTCATAATTGCTTTTGATTGTGAGAATTCTTTTCACCCATCTGGAGCAATTCAAGAGTCTTTTCAGTTTGATTCTTCGGAGCCCATCATCTCAGAATTATTCATTCCAGCTTTCAGCTCTCGTTCTCCAAATCTTACCGGTGCTTCGCTCAAGTAATCGTTAATCAGTTCAAGATCTCTTCATTATCTTGTATCTAAATTTCCATAAGTATCATCTTTCATTTTCCAATTCTTCCCGGAGAATTGTGCCTTTGTTACTTTCATTTTCAATTCTTACGGTGGTTCGTTCAAGAATTCTCTTTCTTCGTTGTCATATCAATTCATTCGTTGTTTCAATCCTACCGGCGGTTCATTGAAGACCTTCTCAAGTTTACGCTATATCTATCTTAATCTTTTCTACGAGAATAAGTAGTATGCCAAATCCGTTGCTTGTCATCAATTAAATTGGTGAAGGATACGCATAATGTAATTCTTATTCTTGTTTCATCCATATGTTAATCCCTTCTTCCGGAGTTTGTTCACGATGGTTAAATTCTTGGTTTCAAGTGCTCATCTTTCTTTCCCGGAGTTCCAAGCTCCCGCAATTATATCACCATGGAGATCCATCTAAATAATTATAAGGCTTCACTTTGTGTTTTTCAACTTCTCCTTCCTTTCATTTGATCATCCTTTTGTTACCGGAGTTCTTCATGGAGGCTACATGGTGGTTCATCAAGGATTCTTTTCATTCTTCAATCGTTCTTCAAGATATCCCTCGAAGATATGCGTCGCCAAGCCATACTCCAAGTATTCTTCATCTTGCATTCCGAAGTGCAATTCTTTCTATGTTATCTTTTGAGGTGGTTTTATGTCATTGTTGATAATTTTCCCTTCATGTTTCATGATTGACAAGTTTTCAAGAGTGACATATCTTAAATCCATCATTTTCAATTCATTCAGGACATCTTTTCAATCCCATCAATCTCTCCATTGGAGTTATCTTGGGTTATATTTCACCTAAAGCTTTCCCTAAGGATTTTTTCTATTTATGGTGCTTATAAATGACTCAAGTTCTTCATTAGTCCTCCCGGTGAAATAAGTTTCTCGTCTCCTTGTTGATATCAATCCAATCTATCGTTCTGTAGTGGCAGAATTTCACCTCATAATTTGGAGAAGTTGTCCATAAGCCCACTACAAATTTATTCGTTTCGTTGTTGGTTTTCCAACAACTCCGTTATAACCTTCTTGGAAGGGTGCTTTCCAAGCTCAATTATGGCAGAAGCTGGCATTTTCTTCTCCATTCTTTCATTCAAATGTTCGATCCTCTATTCTTTCTCCCGGAGGAATTGTGATGTAACTCACTTCGACCCATCACCTCATTTTGTAAAGATCATTGAGGGAGTCCTGGATTAGGGGGTGTCCGGACAGCTGGATTATATCCTTTGGCCGGACTGTTGGACTATGAAGATACAAGATTAAAGCACTGTTCAAGATATCTTCCGATATTCCGATAAATCGGCTGATTTATCGCTTACCTTTGTCCGACCGATAAGATTTATCGGTCGATAAATCAGCCGATATGGCAATAAATCGGCCGATATGCCGATAAACTGGCCGATTTACCCCTTATCATGGGTCAACCGATAAGTTCCCCATAAGTGATATCCCCAACATTGGATTGAAGACTTCGTCTCGTGACCGGATGGGACTCTACTTGGCGTGGAAGGCAAGCTAGGCAATGCGGATGTGTATATCTCCTCCTTTGTAACCGACCTTGTGTAACCCTAGCCCCCTCTGGTGTCTATATAAACCGGAGGGTTTTAGTCCGTAGGACAACATACAATCATACCATAGGCTAGCTTCTAGAGTTTAGCCTCTCCGATCTCGTGGTAGATCAACTCTTCTAATACTCATATCATCAAGAATAAATCAAGCATGACGTAGGGTTTTACCTCCATCAAGAGGGCCCGAACCTGGGTAAAACATCGTGTCCCCTGCCTCCTGTTACCATCCGCCTTAGACGCATAGTTCGGGACCCCCTACCCGAGATCCACCGGTTTTGACACCGATATTGGTGCTTTCATTGAGAGTTCCTCTATGGCGTCGCCGTAAGGAAGGAATGCTCATCTCGTTGTTAAAAGCAACATCACCGCCGGGGGAGCTCTGGCTATTGGCCAAACTCTCCGGCTAGGCAGTTTCTTCATGACTGCCTGTTCGGCTGCTGCACCAGCGATGACTTCTCGGGTCGTCAAAAATAGCCTCCACGTCGGCTTGGAAGTCGCCGAGCAGATGGATCCAATGGAGCTCTCTTCCCTAAACGAACTCTTGGATCGCATTGCCACCTTGGGAGTCGCTACGAACTATGATCGGATTGGGCTTAAACACGATCAAAGGGAGATTAACTCTCCACTGGTCACCCATCACGTTGCGGTGGTGGAGGAACAATGCGGCAACTCTTCCTCTATTTTGAGGACTAACTATGTCCGGATTCCTGAGCTCTCCGAGCCGGATACTCGCTTATGGGAGGACATTACCCAAGACGTGAACCTAGAATCAGGCAGCGGGCCAAATTTATCGGGTAACACTCCGGAACCCAAACTTCCAAGATTGGAAACGCCTCGGCCCCTGGGTCTCAGATCGGGTAGGGATTCGGACTCAAATCCACCCACCCACCCAGACATAAATGATCTTTCCCACATCAGGCAAGAGCCCCATGAAAGAATACATCATTATTGGGCCAGATTCCTCCTTGTGATGAACAAAGTTAAGGACTGTCGCGAGGAAGATGCAGTCTCACTTTTTTGCAATAACTGCACGGACAAGGGAATCCTTAACGCCTTAAGTCGCCGTGACATATCACGCTTCGCTGACTTGGCGTCAATAGTACGAAAGTACTGTGCGATGGAAAGTGCCTGGAAAACCAAAACGAAATTTTGGGATAATCCGGCTCCGAATATACACCCAGTCCGAAGTAAAAGGGTGTACTATCATAAGACGCCCGAGCTAGTTGCAAAGAAACAAAAACCCTCTATAGGGCATGGAACCGTACTGGAGGGATGGCTTAACGGACCCTGCAAAATTCACAGTACAACGGATACAATACCAACAAACAACCTTAGAGCATGTTGGATACTCCAGCAGGTGGCCAAAAGTGGTGAGGATCTTCTTATCCCAAATGCCACAGAGCACCATCCCGTGGATAATAAAACGGTGTTAACAGTCTTTGAGACCTTTGCGTCAAATAATAGGCGCAAGCGAACACTCCGCAACATGGCCGAAATCTGCCACGTAGCAGCAATAAATCCATGGAGTGACACGGCTATTACCTTCAATGCGAGTGACGAACCTAAATTCCGAACAGCCCGAGCACCAGCTGCACTGGTCCTCAGTCCAATTGTGGACGGCTTTCGACTCACCAAAGTACTCATGGACGGCGACAGCGGATTAAACCTCATCTATGAGGAAACTCTTCAAAATGGAAATAGACTGGAACCGCATTAAGCAAAGTAGCACAACCTTCAGGGGGATCATACCCAGTCGGGAGGCACGCTGCGCTGGGAAAATCACACTAGATGTGGTATTCGGTACGCCAGAGAATTACAGGTCCAAAGAAATTACATTTCAAGTGGCCCCGTTCAGCAGTGGATACCACGCCCTTTTAGGACGCGAGGCATTCACGATCTTCCAAGCCGTACCCCATTACGGGTACATGAAGCTCAAAATGCCCGGGCCCAGCGGAATCATCACCCTCGCTAGTGATCCGGACACAGCACTCCGAGCCGAAAACAAAACAGCCGCACTGGCCCTCGAGGCATTATCCGAAGCCCTCTCGGCCGAGGAGCTAACCACGCTACGCTCCATAGTGGTCAGGGATGACGTGATACTCGATAAGAGATCCAAGTCCACCTCTTTTAAACCAGCGGATGAAATAGTCAAATTCCAAGTCCACCCAATGGACCCTACAAAAACAGCCTCCATCGGGGCACAGTTAAAACCCGCCGTGGACGCTGCACTACGAGAGTTCCTGCGCGATAATTGGGACATATTCACCTAGCACCCCTCAGACATGCCAGGAATCCCATGCAGGCTGGCCGAGCATAGCCTCAATATCATAAAGGGATTCAGGCCGGTCAAGCAAGCTCTTCGGTGTTTCTCCGAACCTAAGAGACAGGCCATGGGAGAGGAACTAGCCAAGTTATTGGAGACCGAATTCATCAGAGAGATAAAACACCCGGACTGGCTAGCAAACCTGGTGATGGTACCAAAGAACGATAAATCCTGGCGCTTTTGTGTCGATTTCAAGGACCTCAATAAAGCTTGCCCAAAGGATCCCTTCCCCCTCCCCCGCATCGACCAAATTATCGATGCTACCGCAGGACACGAGTCATTGTGTTTCCTCGACGCATACTCCGGTTACCACCAAATCAAGATGGCGGAGTCCGACCAAGCCGCAACGGCATTCATCACACCATACGGTCCCTTCTGTTTCAACACAATGCCTTTTGGGTTCAAAAACGCCGGCGCAACATATCAGCGCATGATTCAGACATGTCTGGAGAAACAAATTGGCAAAACAGTAGAGGCATACGTAGAAGATGTGGTCGTCAAAACCAAAGACGTCGACTCTTTGATAGACGACTTGAGGCTCACTGTCGGTGTCAAAACCGGCGGATCTCGGGTAGGGGTCCCAAACTATGCATCTAGGCCGGATAGAAATAGGAGGCAGGGGACACGAAGTTTTACCCAGGTTCGGGCCCTCTTGATGGAGGTAAAACCCTACGTCCTGCGTGATTAATATTGATGATATGGGTAGTACAAGAGTAGATTTACCACGAGATCAGAGAGGCTAAACCCTAGAAGCTAGCCTATGGTATGATTGTATGTTGTGATTGTTGTCCTACGGACTAAAACCCTTCGGTTTATATAGACACCGGAGAGGGTTAGGGTTACACAAGGTCGGTTACAAAGGAGGAGATATCCATATCCGTATTGCCTAGCTTGCCTTCCACGCCAAGTAGAGTCCCATCCGAACACGAGACGAAGTCTTCAATCTTGTATCTTCATAGTCTAACAGTCCTGCCAATGGAGATAGTCTGGATGTCCGGAGACCCCCTACTCTAGGACTCCCTCAGTAGCCCCTGAACCAGGCTTCAATGACGATGAGTCCGGCGCGCAGTATTGTCTTCGGCATTGCAAGGCGGGTTCCTTCTCAGAATACATCACAGAAGAATGAGTATAGTGTCCGACCCTGCAAAATAAGTTCCACATTCCACCATAGAGAGAATAATATTTTCGCAGATCTAATTTGCTAGCTTGTTTTGGTAGCATGACGTTACGTCTTGGCCCGGTGATTATTCGAACCGTTTCTCTTAACCAGCCCCGCACATAACCGAGGCAGTTTTTCGACATGTCTTGTCAAAGCAGAGATTGTGTCCCCTTATTACGGGATTCTCATCAATACGGGCATGGGTAACCCAACCGCGCAATCAATTGCGGCGCTTGGGGGATAAGCGAGTTTTACCAGGCAAGTGGGAACGCTTGGTTTCGTCTGCCCATATAAAGGGATAAGGATTCACCTTTCTATCCACGCCTTCTTCCTCCTTTGCTCATCCGCTCCCGCACACTCGAGCTCTAGCGCCCAAGTCCTCACTTCCACCTCAACCCTCTCCAACCATGTCTGGAGCGGGAGGAAAGTGGATAGTCTCCTCCGTCATGTAGGGAGACATCAAGAAACTGAGGAGAGCCGGCTACCTGCCCGACGACATCGCGCACCGGCTCCCAGATGAGGGGCAGCTCATCCCCACCCCCAGGCCCCATGAGAGGGTGGTATTCCTCACCCATTTCCTGCATGGACTGGGATTCCCTCTTCATCCCTTCGTCCGGGGGCTCATGTTTTATTACGGCCTAGATTTCCACGATCTGGCCCCGAACTTCATCCTCAACATATCGGCGTTTATCGTCGTGTGTGAGGCCTTCCTCCGCATCAAGCCCCACTTCGGCTTATGGCTGAAGACTTTCAATGTCAAGCCGAAGGTGGTGGGCGGCCGCCAGGCGGAGTGCGGAGGCGCCATGGTGGGCAAGATGCCCAACATAACATGGGTCAAGGGCTCCTTTGTGGAAACCATAAAGGGGTGGCAATCGGGGTGGTTCTACATCACCGAGCCGCGCGACCCTGCATGGGCAGCGGCCCTCGAGTTCCGATCTGGCATCCCCACGTGGCTCACCTCCTAGAAAGAGAAGGGCCTGTCCTGGGGTAATTTGAAAGAGCTGACCGGATTCCAAACATGTATTCAAAACATGATGGACAAGAAGCTCAAGCTTGTCAACATAGTCCAAGTTATGCTCATCCGCCGGATACTCCCGTGCCAACAACAGGAGTTCACCTTGTGGGAATTCAATCCGGCGCAGCACCGGACTCTGAACAGGCTCTTCGACACGACTCATGAAGACGCCTGGAGGGTGCTGTTCAAAAGTGCCGAGGTCCCTCCCCCTATTATTGAGGATCGCGGATTCAGCACGAAGCGCCAAGCCAGTGCGGTAAGCTGCTTTACCTTTCACAGGATACCTTTTTATATAGATTGACTCTATGCGGGATCTAAACCCCCCGTACTTTTGGCAGGACTCGCAGAAGATGGCCGGACAGATCGACTGCCCCGCTCCATTGCCCGAAGGCCCCGCAGACGCGCTTCTGACGAAGATGCTGACTCCGGCCCCTTATAAGGTGCCGGAGAAGACCAAGAAGGCCAAGAGAGCTCGAAAGAGTTCCCGACGCCAGGCGTCGTCGGACTCACCGTCCGATGACTCTGCGGCGCATTCTTCCCCCGAAGACGAGGAAGAGGAAGAAGAAGATGCTCCCCCGCCGACTGGGGGGACAAGAAAAGGAAGGCCGCCCCAACCGGGGAGGCCAAAGGGTCCAAGAAGGGAAGGACTCTCCTTCTGGACAGTTCCACCGCCGCCGACGAAGGCGAAGACGAGTGGTTGCCCAGGGCCAAGCCCCCGGGGAGATCGTAAGTATTCGGATACCAAAGTTACCCATAGGATTCCTTTGTCGCACTGCTTTCCCTAACGCCGAACACAATTATGCAGGCCGCCCCGAGCCAATATCGAGGTATCATCGGACGGCTCCCTGGGCTCGTCGGACATGGATAGCGATCCAGTCCCGACCGCCACCTCCCCCCATCCTGCCGACGACGCCGAGGTGTTGTCTCAAGAGGCACAGGATCGAGGGAAGATAGTCCCGGAGGCGCCTCAAGGCGACCTTCTGGACTCTGGAAGCCGAGGGGACGGAGCCCCCAAGAGCTCCGAGTTCGGCCCTCAGCCGAACACCGCGCCGAACCCTCCAGCGGTTCCGGGCTCGGGTAGGCGGCCTCCTTCTAAGAGGGGCGAAACGCATGTGCCGGTGACCTCTGTCCATCCAAAGGCATCGGACAACCTGCTGGAAGCGCTTCGCAGCGCTTCCATCGACGAGGAGCACTGCACCGTTATGAGCGCGATGGTCCAGAAGGTTCAGTCCGCCAAGAGCGGATTGACTGAAGCCTGTGCCAGCCTTTTAACAGGCTATGAGGTAAGTGTTTTAAAACGTAGTAGGAATATTACTGCATAGACAGTAGCCCCTGATGCTTTGTTCGATGTTCACAAAGAAAAGCCGAACAAAGGATCAAATAATATCGCAGGAGTCTAATATAAGTATGTCAATATGCATATGCAGGCTTCGTTGCTGGCATCCGCCGCACTGACTACGGAGGTCGCCGTACTGAAGCAGGCCCTCGAGGGGTCCCGGAAAGAGCTCGGCCTTGCTAAGAGGAAGCTCGAGGAAAACAACGGTAAGTAATACCCCGTCTATAGATATGTATATATAAAAAGTTTGCGATTGCAAAATGATAGGATCATTGTATGTTTGCCAGGGGCCACGACCGAGGTGGCGACCCTGAAGCAAGCGCTAACCAAGGCCGAAGATACGGCGGCCAAGGAGCACACCGAGCGAGAGAAGCACGAGGCTCGGGTGGGCGAGGTGCAGCAACAGCTCCAGGATCTCGTGACAAAGCACGAGGCGTTGGAGCTTGACTCGAAGACGCAAGAGTCTGAGCTTGCCGCGGCCCTTGAGAGCGCAAAGAGTGCCAAGGCCGAGGCCCAGAAGGCCCTCCAGGAGATTGATGCAATGAAGAATATAGAGGCGGGTAAGGCTTTCTATATGAAAAGCAAGCATGTAAAAGTAAATTACCGATTACTTACCCGGATCCGGAGCTCTTCAGGAGCATTCGCAGATTTTCCCCGCAGTGTGTCCGATGCCGCACAATTTTACCAGGCCGAGGACGGAAGCTCGACAAAGAAGCTGTTCTGGTCTCAGTATGCTGAGGCCGAACATCCGGTGCCGATGAGAGACCAGCTGAAGCAGATGGTCGAGCTACATAAGGCGGCCGATCAGGCCATGAAGGGCTTTATAGTCCGGCTGTGGCCTGGCGACACCCTTCCGAACAGCTTCTTTGGCCTGGTGAGGCGGCTTGTGGATGCCTGCCCACGGCTGGAGGTCGTCAAGTGATCCATCTGCATTGAGGGTGCATGCCGGGCTTTCGTCCGTGTAAAAATGCAGTGGGTCAAGCTAGACGCCGTGAAGCTGATCAAGGAGGGGCCGCCGGAGGGCAAGGAACACCACCACCCCGAGATGTACTATGAGGGTGTTCTGCCGGGTGCCTGTCTTATCGCAGATGAGTGTTCAAAAGATGTAATATTTGAATGAGACTTGCTCGTTTTATCCTGTATGTATGAAAACTTGTTTCATATGTGCTATGCAACGCTTGTTAGAATTTAATATATTACCATCTGTTTGGCTGTTTATCCAATCTGAGAGATGGCTAGTCCTCGGCTTCTGCCCCATGCCACGAGTGCTGGGGTGTTCGGGATAAACCTGAGCACTCTTGTTCCCATATTTGGGTCCTTCGAGGGAGGTGCTCATCACAACGAACAAGGCAACCGGACTAATAATGCTTTATCACTCTCACTTAGCCATAGAATTCTATAATTTTAAATTTTGGCGAACCCCTGTTATTCGGAAGGCCAAATTCAGGGCGCGATACATGCCTGTAAGCCGGATAGGGCCAGCCCCTCGCCCTAAGCGGCATAAGTCTTTAAGGACTCGAAAAACCTCACCGAACAGCGACCAGTCTCTCGCCTTATCATGACAGTCAGTTTTAGCTTTCTCTACTGAGGTGCTCAGCCCGGCAGAACCGGGGCACAATCGCAGTAGTTCTCCTAGCGCTACCTTAGCCGATAGAGCAGAATGTAAGGTACCAAAACATAGGAGCCGGGCAAACCCAACATTTGACCAAAGACATGATTCGGAGCTGATGCATATAATGCTATAAGTTTGGGGTGCCGCACTTATGGAAGTGTTCGGACTTTTCACACCGCATTGTGGGGTACGTAAGCCCCTGGTGTATTGGTCGTACCAGAGTGTATGGTTGCAATGCGTCATTAATGAACACATATATATATATATATATATATATATATATATATATATATATATATATATATATATATAAAACAAGAATGCTATAATAGTCATAATGTCATGCATTATTTATTAAAAATTACGTTAAAGCAGAGTGATATAGACAGTGCGATAAGCAAAGAGTAGGACTGTGTCCCTTCCAAGGGCAAGCTGAGGAATGATATTAAATTGAATATTTCACTCGTTACTGTAATCAACCTGGGGATTCCGTGATATAACGTAGATGTCTGCCTCCTTGGTTGCTGCATCATGTGTTCGGCAACAATGCTGCCGAACAGTGTTTCCAGAGATTAAGGTCCTGAAAGAAAAAGTAAAATAACCAAATGGGAAGCCCCTAGTGCGGTTTAGGCCGCGTTTGGGGGCGTGCCGCAGTTGTGCCCCCCTCCCCACCTGTGCCCATGGTATTTTTAATGCGTAATTATGTACGCGCGGCATGAGCTTTGCCGCTGGGCTGGGGCTGGGGTGGCCGCCGTATTGCTACGCGAGCTCAGATCGCGCCAGGCGGTCTATTTGCCGATTCCTCCGAGCGCGCTTGAAGGTGTCCGGGCTGTGAAGCGCCGAACTGGTTGATTGCCTTGAGAGGCTGCTTTGCGCTTCTGCTGCGAGGGCCGCGGTGTGCTCCTCAGTTCGGAGAGAGCGCTCTGTGTTTCCATTGACTGTAATAACTCCGCGAGGTCCTGGCATCTTGAGCTTGAGGTATGCATAATGCGGTACCGCATTGAATCTAGCGAATGCGGTTCGCCCGAGCAGCGCGTGATAGCCACTGCGGAACGGGACTATATCGAAGATTAACTCTTCGCTTTGGAAGTTATCCGGGGATCCGAAGACCACTTCCAGTGTAATTGAGCCTGTGCAATGGGCTTCTACACCTGGAATGACGCCCTTAAAGGTCGTTTTTGTGGGTTTGATCCTTCAGGGGTCTATACCCATTTTGCGCATTGTGTCCTGATAAAGCAGGTTCAGGCTGTTGCCGCCGTCCATAAGGACTCGAGTGAGGTGAAATCCGTCGATGATTGGGTCTAGGACCTGTGCGGCGAATCCGCCATGACGGATACTAGTGGGGTGGTCCCTGCGATCGAAGGTGATCGGGCAGGAGGACCAAGGGTTGAACTTTGGGACGACTGGCTCAAACGCATATACGTCCCTGAGCACACGCTTCCGCTCCCTCTTGGGGATGTGGGTTGCGTATATCATGTTCACAGTCCGCACTTGCGGGGGAAACCTCTTCTGTCCTCCAGTGTGCAGCTGCCGGGGCTCCTCCTCGTCATCTCTATGCGGCCCCTTGTCCTTGTTTTCGGCAATTAACTTGCCGGCCTGCTTGAATACCCAACAATCCCTGTTGGTGTGATTGGCTAGCTTGTCTGGGGTACCGTGTATTTGACACGAGCGATCGAGTATACGGTCCAAGCTGGACGGACCCGGCGTACTTTGTTTGAATGGCTTTTTCCGCTGACCGGGTTTAGAGCCTTTGAATCCGGCATTGACTGCCATATCCTCAGTATTTTCGATGTTAATGCGGCGCTTATGCTTGTTGCAATGTGACCTGCTATTTCCGTCCTTGGTATCTGAGGTACCATGGTTCTTTGATATGTTATTACTGCGAGCCAGCCAGCTATCTTCTCCTGCACAAAAGCGGGTCATGAGCGTCGTGAGAGCTACCATAGATTTTGGCTTTTCCTGACCAAGGTGCTGGGCTAGCCACTCATCTCGGATGTTGTGCTTGAAAGCTGCTAAGGCCTCCGCATCCGGACAGTCGACGATTTGATTTTTCTTTGTAAGGAACCGAGTCCAGAATTGCTTGGCCGACTCTTCTGGCTGCTGAATTATGTGGCTTAGATCATCGGCGTCTGGTGGTCGCACATAAGTGCCCTGAAAGTTGTCGAGGAATGCGGCTTCCAGATCTTCCCAACAGCTAATGGAGTCTGCTGGCAAGCTATTAAGCCAATGTCGCGCTGGTCCTTTGAGCTTTAGTGGGAGGTATTTGATGGCATGTAAGTCATCGCCGCGGGCCATGTGGATGTGGAGGAGAAAATCCTCAATCCATACTGCGGGATCTGTTGTGCCGTCGTATGATTCAATGTTTACAGGTTTGAAACCTTCTGGGAATTGATGTTCCATTACTTCATCTATGAAGCATAAGGGGTGTGTGGCGCCTCTATATTGGGCTATATTGCGACGCAGCTCGAATGGGTCTTGCCCGCTGTGTTCGGCCCGACCGAATTTGATTTTACTGTATCCGGCGTTATGTTTGTCGTCTCGTAGAGTGGTGCGCCCTCGTGATCTATAGATCAATCTTGAATGCTTTGCCTTGTCCTCCAATATGTCTCGCAGGTCTGGCGTATCTCCCCATGCCTTTTTATTTGAATGGCGTTGGGGTGGAGGCTGAGCTTTTGGCTGGAATGCCTCTCTATCGCAGCCACGAGGTGGCCGATCAGCCATATCATATGCTTCTTCCTCCAGTCGGGGAGGTAACATGCGCCTTGGGTAACTCTTGGAGGGACGCTCGAGTTTATATTCCTCCTCCGCGAGGACTTCAATCCATTTGTCAGCTAGCAGATCTTGATCAGCTTGAAGCTGCTGTTGCTTTTTCTTCAGGCTATTTGCCGTGGCCATAAGCCGGCGCTTGAAGCGCTCTTGTTCGACGGGATCCTCTGGGATGGCGAATTCATCATCGCCGAGGCTTGCCTCGTCTTCGGAGGGGGGCATGTGATCATCCTCCTCTCCGTCTGCCGCTCTCTCGAGGGAGCTGGCTCCTTCATCCTCCTTCTCTAAATCTTGCTGGAGGGGATTGTTGTTGTCTTCGGCACTATCCGGAGTATTACTATCTCATGTGTCGGTATCACCACTTTTGCTTTGGCGGGACTTAGAGCGGCGCCGCTGACGTCGGCCTTGGGTTGCTTCTTGGAGGGGTCATCCTCCGCTATCTCGTCACCATTGCCTTCGTTGGGTGTATCCACCATGTATATGTCATATGACGAGGTGGCTTTCCAGTGCCCTATAGGTGCTGGTTCATCTTCGTCTACATCATCGTCCATACCGTCGATGTCTTCGGAGTCAAAGTCTAGCATGTCGGTTAAATAATCGATAGTGGCTACGAAGTGGGTGGTGGGTGGGCATCGAATTTCTTCGTCGTTCGCATCCCAATCCTGTTGGCCATAATCTGGCCAGGGCTCTCCTGACAAAGAGAGAGACCTTAGTGAATTCAGAATGTCGCTGAAGGGCGAGTGCTGAAAGATATCCGCGGTGGTGAATTCCATGATCGGCGCCCAATCAGATTCGATTGGCAGGGGCGCGGGCGGTTTGGAGTCAGAAAAAGAGTCCGGCACCTTGGAGTCACGGGCTGCGTAGAGGATTATGCTGGTGTTTGGCTCGATCACCGTTGAGACTGCAGCCCCTGAGGCGGTGTCTAACCACCTGTCCTTGATTGGCGCAGTTGCCTCCAAACTAAGGGTCGGAACTGATGCGGGCGCGGCCTCTGGGGTACTTTTCGGCGGCAGAGCTAGGTCATTCCCATCGCGACAGTGCAGCGCACCCGGCTGTGGCTCGAATCCGTCGAAGATCAAGTCTCCGCGGATGTCGGCCGTGTAGTTCAAACTTCCAAATCTGACCTGATGGCCAGGGTGTAGCTTTCAATCTGCTCCGGAAGGCCAAGCGAATTAGCCCGCAGTGCAAAGCCGCCGAATATGAAGATCTGTCCGGGGGGAAAAGTCTCACCCTGGACCGCATCGCTATCCATGATAGTAGGAGCCATCAAGCCTAACGGCGACGACATAGAGGAACTCTCAATGAAAGCACCAATTTCAGTGTCAAAACCGTCGGATCTCGGGTAGGGGGTCCAGAACTGTGCATCTAGCCCGGATGGTAACAGGAGGCAGGGGACACGAAGTTTTACCCAGGTTCAGGCCCTCTTGATGGAGGTAAAACGCTACGTCCTGCTTGATTAATATTGATGATATGGGTAGTACAAGAGTAGATCTACCACGAGATCAGAGAGGCTAAACCCTAGAAGCTAGCCTATGGTATGATTGTATGTTGTGATTGTTGTCCTACGACTAAAACCCTTCGGTTTATATAGACACCGGAGAGGGTTAGGGTTACACAAGGTCGGTTACAAAGGAGGAGATATCCATATCCGTATTGCCTAGCTTGCCTTCCACGCCAAGTAGAGTCCCATCCGGACACGAGATGAAGTCTTCAATCTTGTATCTTCATAGTCTAACAGTCCAGCCAATGGAGATAGTCCAGCTGTCCAGAGACCCCCCTAATCCAGGACTCCCTCACTCACATTATACAACCTCCGAACATACGATATTAAGCTCAATCCAGAAAAATGCGATTTCGGCATACCAGCCGGAAAGCTCTTGGGTTTCATTGTCTCCAGTAGAGGTATTGAAGCTAATCCGGCCAAAATCCGAGCCTTGTGATAGTTGGCTACCCCAACAGACCTCAAACAAATCCAAAAGTTAACATGATGCGTGGCGGATCTAAGCCGCTTTATCTCCCTCTTAGGAGAAAAGGCTTTACCCCTTTATCGCCTCCTCCGGCGAACCGAACACTTTGAGTGGACGGACGCTGCCACAGCCGGATTGGAAGAAATAAAGGCCATTTTGGCAACCAACCCAATCCTGGCCGCGCCAAACATCGACGAACCAATGTTGTTGTACATTGCGGCAACCCATCAAGTTGTAAGCGCAGTGCTCGTCGTCGAACGAGAAGCTGACGGATATAAATTCCCTCTTCAAAAGCCGGTATACTATGTATCCATTGTCCTCACTCCATGCAAATCACGGTACCCACATTATCAAAAGATAACCTACGCGGTATTCATGGCATCCCGGAAGCTGCGACACTACTTTCAAGAGTGTTCGATTACAGTAGCCTCGGAAGTGCCACTTAATGATATTATAAACAACCGCGATGCTATGGGCCGGATTGCCAAACGGGCTATTAAGCTCCTCCCGTTCGACATAACATACAAACCTCGATGAGCCATTAAGTCGCAAGTATTGGCCGACTTTGTCGCTCAATGGACGGAGGCCGAACTCCCTAAAGAGTACGGTGCATACTCCAATTGGATCATGCACTTCGACGGTTCTAAAATGCTAGCTGGTCTAGGGGCTGGCGTCGTCCTGACGTCACCAACCGGAGATACCGTCCAGTACGTACTGCAAATATTGTACACAGACTCCAACAATGCAGCCGAATACGAAGCCTTGTTGCACGGTCTTCGGATGGTAGTCTCCTTGGGCATTCAACGCCTGGAGGTGCATGGGGATTCAGACCTTGCAATATCCCAAATAAATGGAGGCTTTGACACCAAGGATCCGAAAATGGCGGCCTACCAAAATGCCATCCTAAAAATGTCAGCTCAGTTCGAGGGGCTCGAATTTCACCATGTGGCTCGGGAAAACAATCAGGCGGCGGATATCCTCGCCCGCATCGGTGCAAAACGCGATGCATCCCCCCCCCCCCCAACATCTTTCTGGAAAGGCTATTCAAGCCATCCGTAGTATGGGAAGGGGACACCGGTAACCATAGTTCGGACCCGGCCAAAATGCCCGATACCGAATACTCTGACATAATCGGAGGCCCCGCCACCGAAATCACACCTTTAGCCCACGTAATAATGGCCATTATAGCCCCGTGGATAGAACCATTCCTGGCCTACCTAACTAGGCAGGAACTTCCGGAGGACCAAAATGAGGCACGCTGCATAGTGCGGCGATCTAAGGCCTACAGGGTCCACGAGGGAGAATACTATAAAAAAGCACTACTGGAGTCCTTCAAAGGTGCATCTTCGAAGAGGAACGGCGATACCTTTTAGTAGAAATCCACGCCAAACTCGGCGGTCACCACACCGCAGCCCGGGCTCTTGTAAGCAAGGCCTTCCGTACAGGATTCTATTGGCCAACGGCCCGGGCAGATGCACAGGACTTGGTCCAACGTTGCGCCGGTTGCCAGCTCTTTGCAAATCAAAGCCACATGCCACTCACCGCCCTTCAAACAATCCCCATTACGTGGCCATTCGCGGTCTGGGGGCTTGACATGGTTGGACCCCTTAAAGGGGGAACCCACAAGAAAAATACTTACTGGTCATGGTGGATAAATTCACCAAATGGATAGAGGCCAAGCCTGTTAAAACAGCTGAATCCGGACCAGTGATAGACTTCATATATAGGGTCGTACACCGTTATGGCGTCCCCCACAACATCATCACCGACAATGGCACAAACTTCACAGCCGATGAGGTAAAACTCTGGTGCAGCAAAATGGGCATCAAGCTCGATTATGCTTCAGTCTATCACCCACAAACCAACAGCCAAGTCGAGCGAGCAAACGGTCTTATAATGAGCGGCATTAAACCCAGATTAGTGTGTTCCTTAACGGAGTCTAACACGCACTGGGTAGAGGAGCTCGACTCCGTACTCTGGGGGCTAAGGACCACGCCAAATCGTAGTACCGGATACACACCCTTCTTTATGGTGTACGGCGCAGAGGCAGTCTTGCCCTGTGACATAATTCATGACTCACCTCGAGTGCGCATGTACGAAGAAGGAGAAGCCGAGATCGATCGGCAGGACAGTCTGGACACCCTGGAGGAGGAGCGCGGTGTAGCCAAAGCCCGTTCCGCATTTTATCAGCAACAGGCTCACAGATACCAAAGCAGAGAAGTACGGGCCAAAACTTATAATGTTGGCGAACTAGTTCTACGCCTACCGGATAAGAAAAAGAACAAGCTAGAGCTCAAATGGGAAGGTCCCTTCATTATTGACCAAGTTCTGACCGGTGGAGCATACTGACTGCGGTATGCATCGACTAGTCGACTCGAGCCGAGCCCATGGAACGCCGCCAGGCTCCGAAGATTCTACGCCTAGCGCCGGACCCTATGTTCGTCCCTTCCCTTTGTCCATTTTTCGCTTGTACATTATCTGTCTTGTTTTTCTTTCTTCCTTTCTGTTACTATTTCTCTAGGCCTTTAAGGGCCAACTTGTGCCTCGCTTGCACATTATAGATGCGCTATCCGCGCTCATAATACCTGGGGGCTTCTTTCACAGAAGCTTAATTATTTATCTGGGCCTCAGGCCCCGAACATGTGTCATGCTGCCGCATGTACCTTTTTTCGCCATTATATGCATCGATATGACTTAAGTTTTGGCCAAGCTGTGTTGCCTGGCTCTTGTATTTATGCCCTACGTTCCCGTTATTTCGGCTAGGGCATAAGGGGAGCACCTCTACGATTGTTACTATCGGGTCAGCCAGACGTGTACCTCAGACTGGGTGAAGCCGAAAGCTAGCGTTCTTAAGGGAATATTCAGTCGGTGAAAAAAAGATGATTTTTATTTATTGTCCATATGTGCCCCCAGATGTTTTTCCCGCGTTTCCTATCGCAGTCCGGACATGCACTTTAGGGCATGCTTACCCAGGGAAAGGAACCCTTAATGGGACTATTCTCCCTGGAAGATGTTTCTTACTACCCATGTAATATAACATAACTAGTTGGGCACTTGTCTGTTCAAGCACTTATGACCCCTACGCCTGGTCTCCACGCATGCCCCGGTTCTTATATAACTGCGTGGGTATTCGGATACACTCCGGACTATCGGGTCCCGAGGTTGAAGCGAAAAGGTCCGCCAAGACAAATTATCTACAATCCGGCTAGAAGGAATTATACATGTCACTTTCATTACATAGTCATGCAAACTGACTAAATTCCTCTTCTATACCATCCAACAGGCGGTCTAGCTTACAATCCTGTTGGGAATACTTTGCGGCTAATTCTACTTGCCCATAAACTAAGCTAATGGGGATCTCTTTTCCGTCGAGCCCCACATGTCCGACCTCGGCCATGTGATTTGGGTCTGCCTTGGTATACCGCGTCTTCACCATGGCCCAGGCTTCTCTGGCAACCTGTCGGCAGTCTGATATCTTCCATAATCAGAAGTGCCGCCGTGCTCCCTTGAGCTTCTCCGCAAGCTCTGCAACGCCCTCTGGCAGGGAGACGGACGGCCACAAGGCCTGGGCAACACCCTACATCACCTGCCGAACTTGTTCGTGCAGATGTGACAGCTCGGATAGAAGATCACCTGCAGACCCGGGCATTTCCTCCGCGGGACGACCCGTCAGCATACCTACAGACAAAACGATGTTAGTCGGCTTCTTCGCCGAACTACTTTAAAAGGATTTGTTCAAGCACTTACTGAAAATGTCGCGCCGAAGCCGCTTATTCTCCTTCTCGGAGTCTGCAAGCTGGCCCCGAACATCTTCTAGTTCCACGCTCAGCTTAATATTGGCATCTTGGAGATTGTTTTTCTCCCTCTTAACCTCAGTCAGCAGGCGTTTGCCAGCCTCTAGGTGTCGCATAACATGATGGTCCTCCGGATTCATCTGCAACATCTGTTGTTAGATCTGCAGCCATGCCGCACATTATATTGTAACCATCATTCTTTAAAGTAAATGTTACCAGCAGGTGACTTTTTCGGTTCCTGCAATGCGGCCACAGCAGCCTGCAGTTGGGTCTTGCATTCCTCTAGCTCCTGTGACAGCCTAGTATTCTTCTCTGTAAGAACCTGCACAATAAAGATGATCCTTAAATCAGTTCTGCTAAATGTTTCAAGCCTCAGGGGCTACTGATACATATAAATCGTCAGATTTACTTACCCGTGCATCCTTTACATACTGATCTGTGGCTCTGGCTAGACCATCTTGAGCAGCTCAGAAGTATGCCTCTCCAGAATTGAAGGCATCAAATGCCTCTGGTGAGAAACAAGCGTCACGGAGTACGTCCCGGCGGCACCTATGATTCATGGTGCTTTCCACCTTGAGTTTGTAGCGGATAATCTATCTGCATCCTCTGTATGGGGATTATCCGGCGCCCGCGCCATATCGGCTTCCGCCTCTATGTCCGGTCCTGGTGCCCGGCTGGTGGAAGCGTGATTAGCAACATCGCCGGACATATTCCAGCGAGCGTTTTTTCTGTTAAAGAAACACGGGCGTCATTATATTTCGAGAAATACGACAACCACGGAGCGGGGTTTGTTATACCTTTGCGCCGGCGTCTCCATCCTGACCGCCTTCCTTTTTGGCCTACCCGGCCTCGATGCCTCCTGTTGGCGCGTTGCTGCGGGTTCGGCAAGGGGAGAAGGAGAGGTAGGGGAAGACTCCGTCCAGCAGCAGCACGACGGTGTGGTGATGGTGGAGGAGCGCGGGACTCCAGCAGGGCTTCGCCAAGCACTATGAGAGACAAGGAGGGAGAGAGGTAGGGCTGCGCCAAGAGGGAGATCAAATCATGTGTTGGGCAGCCCCCAATACCTCAAGTATATATAGGGGGAGGGGAGGGGCTGCGCCCCCTTATAGGGTTCTCTCCCTAGCGGGGGAGGCAGCCCTAGATGCCATCTAGGGTGGCGGCCAAAGGGGAGAGGGAGAGGGGGCGCACCAGAGTGGGCCCTGGGGCCCATCTGCCCTAGGGTTTTCTCCCTCCCCTCTTGGAGGCGCCTTGGGCCTTGGTGGGAGGCGCCCCAGCCCACCTAGGGGCTGGTCCCTTCCCACTGTCGACCCACGTAGGCCTCCGGGGCTGGTGGCCCCTCCCGGTGGATCCCCGGACCCTTCTGGTGGTCCCGGTACATTACCGGTGATGCCCGGAACACTTCCGGTGGCCAAATCCTCACTTCCTATATATCAATTTTTACCTTCAGACCATTTCAGAACTCCTCATGATGTCCGGGATCTCATCCGGGACTCCGAACAACATTCAGTAACCGCGTACATACTTTCCCTATAACCCTAGCATCATCGAACCTTAAGTGTGTAGACCCTACGGGCTCGGGAATCATGCAGACATGACCGAGACATCTCTCTGGTCAATAACCAACAGCGGGATCTGGATACCCATGTTGGCTCCCACATGTTCCACAATGATCTCATCGGATGAACCACGATGTCAAGGATTCAATCAATCCCGTATACAATTCCCTTTGTCTACTGGTATGATACTTGCCCGAGATTCGATCGTCTATATCCCGATACCTTGTTCAATCTCGTTACCGGCAAGTCTCTTTACTCGTTCCGTAACACATCATCCCGTGATCAACTCCTTGGTCACATTGTGCACATTATGATGATGTCCTACCGAGTGGGCCCAGAGATACCTCTCCATTACACGGAGTGACAAATCCTAGTCTCGATTCGTGCCAACCCAACAGACACTTTTGGAGATACCCGTAGTGCACCTTTATAGCCACCCAGTTATGTTGTGACGTTTGGCACACCCAAAGCATTCCTACGGTATCCGGGAGTTGCACAACTCATGGTCTAAGGAAATGATACTTGACATTAGAAAAGCTTTAACATAAGAACTACACGATCTTGTGCTAGGCTTACGATTGGGTCTTGTCCATCACATCATTCTCCTAATGATGTGATCCCGTTATCAACGACATCCAATGTCCATGGTCAGGAAACCGTAACCATCTATTGATCAATGAGCTAGTCAACTAGAGGCTTACTAGGGACATGGTGTTGTCTATGCATCCACACATGTATCTGAGTTTCCAATCAATACAATTCTAGCATGGATAATAAAAGATTATCATGAACAAGGAAATGTAATAATAATAACTAATTTATTATTGCCTCTAGGGCATATTTCCAACAGTCTCCCACTTGCACTAGAGTCAATAATCCAGTTCACATCACTATGTGATTAACACTCAAGGTCACATCGCCATGTGACTAACATCCAAGAGTTTCCTAGAGTCAACAATCTAGTTCACATTATCAGGTGATTAACAATCAATGAGTTTTGGGTTTGATTATGTTATGCTTGTGAGAGCTGTTATAGTCAACGGGTCTGCAACAATCAGATCCGCATGTACTTCGGAAAACTTTATGTCATATCGTAGATGATGCTACCACGTTCCACTTGGAGCTATCCCAAATGGTTCCTCCATTATACATATCCGGTTTTCTACTCATAGTCATCCGGATAGGCGTTAAAGCTTGCATCGACGTAACTCTTAACATCGAACTCTTTATCACCTCCATAACCGAGAAACATTTCCTTATTCCTCTAAGGATAATTTTGACCACTGTCCAGTTATCCACTCCTGGATCACCTTTGTACCCTCTTGCCAGACATGTGGCAAGGCACAAATCAGGTGTGGTACTCAGCATGGCATACCGTATAGAGCCTATGACAAAAGCATAGGGGACGACCTTCGTCCTTCCTCTTTCTTCTACCGTGGTCAAGCTTTGAGTCTTACTCAACTTCACACCTTACAACTTAGGTAAGAATCCCTTCTTTGACTGATCTATTTTGAACTCCTCCAAAATCATGTCAAGGTGTGCGTTCTTTGAAAGTATCATCAGGCGTCTTGATCTATCTCTATAGATCTTGATGCCCAATATGCAAGCAGCTTTATCCAGGTCTTCCTTTGAAAACCACTCTTCAAACAACCGTTTATGCTTTCCAGAAATTCTACATTATTTCGGATCAACAATATGTCATCCACATATACTTATCAGAAATGTTGCAGTGCTCCCACTCACTTTCTTGTAAATACAAGTTTCTAGCAAACATTGTATAAACCTAAAAGCTTTGATCACTCCATCAAAGCATATATTCTGACTCCGAGATGCTTGCTCTAGTCCATAGAAGGATTGCTGGAGCCAGCATACCTTTTAGCATCCTTAGGATCATCAAAACCTTTTATTGTATCACATACAACTTTTTCTTTCGAAAACTGGTAAGAAAACTTGTTTTGCCATCCATCTGTCAGATTTCATAATTGAAAAATACAGCTAATGCTAACATGATTTTGACGGACTTAAACATCGCTACGGGTGAGAAAATCTCATCGTAGTCAACTCCTTGAACTTGTGGAAAAACTCTTTGCCACAAGTCGAGCTTCATAGACGGTAACATTACCGTCCACGTCTGTCTTCTTCTTAAAGATCCATTTATCTCAATGGCTTGCCGATCAACGGGCAAGTCCACCAAAGTCCTTGCTTTGTTCTGATACATGGATCCTATCTCGGATTTCATGGCTTCTAACCATTTGTCGAAATACGGGCCCACCATCGTTTCTCCATAGCTTGTAGGTTCATTGTTGTCTAACAACATGATATCTAAGACAGGATTACCATACCACTCAGGAGTAGTACATATCCTTGTCGACCTACGAGGTTCAATAGCAACTTGATCCAAAGCTTCATGATCACTATCACTAACTTCCTCTTCAAAAAACGTAGGCGCCACAGAAACATCTTTCTGTGTTGCACCACTTTCTGGTTTAAGTAGAGGTTCAACAACCTCATCAAGTTCTATCTTCCTCCCACTCAATTCTTTCGAGAGAAAACTCCTTCTCGAGAAAGGACCCGTTCTTAGTGACAAACACTTTTCCCTCGGATCTGAGATAGAAGGTATACCCAACTATTACCTTTGGATATCCTATGAAGATGTATTTGTCCGCTTTGGGTTCAAGCTTTTTCGGTTGAAGCCTTAAGCATCGCAGCAGCAAATATTAAGAAATGACAACTTTGGTTTCTTGCCAAACCAATGTTCATACGACGTCGTCTCAACGGACTTAGATGGTGCCCTATCTAAAGTGAATGCAGCTGTCTCTAACTCATAACCTCAAAATGATAGCGGTAGATCGGTAATAGACATCATAGATCGCACCATATCTCATAAGGTTCGATTACGACGTTCGGACACACCATTACGCTGTGGTGTTCCAGGTGGTGTCAACTGTGAAACAATTTCACAATGTGTTAAGTGATTGCAAACTCATAACTCAGAAATTCTCCATTGATCAGATCGTAGGAATTTGATCTTCTTGTTATGATGGTTCTTAACTTCACTCTGAAATTGCTTGAACTTTTCAAACGTTTCACACTTGTGCTTCATTAAGTAAATATACCCATATCTACTCAAATCGTCAGTGAAGATGAGAAAATAGCGATGTCCACCGCACACCTCAATTCTTATTGGATCACACACATCAGCATGTACGATTTCCAACAAGTCACTTGCCCATTTCATTGTACCTGAAAATGGGGTATTAGTCATCCTGCCCATGAGGCATGGCTCGCATGTGTCAAGCGATTCAAAAAATCAAGTGACTCCAAACATCCATCGACATGGAGTTTCTTCATGCATCTTACGCCAATATGACCTAAGCGGCAGTGCCACAAGAAAGTGGTACTATCATTACATCTTTTGGCATGAACATGTGTATTACCACGACCGAGATTCAATGAACCATTCACATAGGGTGCAAAAGGTATTATTCATGTAAATAGAATAACCATTATTCTCTAACTTAAATGAATAACCGTATTGCAATGAACATGATCTAATCATATTCATGCTCAACGTAGACACCTGATAACATTTATCTAGGTTCAATACTAATCCTGAAGGCAGATGGAGCATGCGATGGTCATCTCATCAACTTTGGAAACACTTCCAACACACATCGTCACCTCGCCGTTACCAGTCTCTGTTTAGACCGTAGCTTTTGCTTCAAGTCACCAATAATAGCAACTGAACCGGTATCCAATACCCAGGTGCTACCAGGAGTACTGGTAAGGTACACATTAATAACACGTATATACTTTGTTGAAGTTGCCAGCCTTCTTATCTACCATGCATTTGGGGTAGTTCTGCTACCAGTGACCATTCCCCTTACAATAGAAGCACTTAGTCTCGGGTTTGGGTTCAACCTTGGGTTCCTTCACTGGAGCGGCAACTGGTTTGCCATTCATGAAGTTTCCCTTCTAGCCCTTGCCCTTCTTGAAACCAGTGGTCTTGTTAAACCATCAACACTTTATGCTCCTTCTTGATTTCTACCTTTTGCGGTCTTAAGCACCGCGAACAGCTCCGGGATCATCTCCATCCCTTGCATGTCATAGTTCATCACGAAGATCTAGTAGCTTAGTGATAGTGACTAGAGAACTCTATCAATCACTATCTTCTCTGGAAGTTTAACTCCCACTTGATTTAAGTGATTGTAGCACCCAGACATTCTAAGCACATGCTCACTAGCTGAGCTATTATCCTCCATCTTGTAGGCAAAGAACTTGTCAGAGGTCTCATACCTCTCAACACGGGCATGAGCCTGAAATCCCAATTCCAGCTCTTGGAACATCTCATATGTTCTATGGCGTTCAAAACGTCATTGGAATCCCGATTCTAAGCCGTAAAGTATGGTGCACTTAACTATCAAGTAGTTATCAGGACGTATCTGTCAGATGTTCATAACATCCACAGACGACGCTGGAGGGGTTGGCACACCGAGCGGTGCATCAAAGACATAAGCCTTCTATGTAGCAGTGAGGACACTCCTGTGATGGCCTGGCTTATTAGGGATGATAGACTACTCATATCAATAAGGAATTCCTTCTTTTCCTGTAGCCCATTCGGACAGAACTCCAAAGTTAAGCGTGCTTAGCTTGGAGTAGTGTCAGGATGGGTGACCGACCGAGAAGTTGCTCCCGGGTGCGCATGAGTGAGGACAAAGTGCGCAGAAAAGACTAGTATTGATCTGTGGGGCCAGTCTAGATCCCGCTAGGAGTAACGACCACTGGCGGGTGTGTCCGGGGCATTACAAGTTGGTATCAGAGCCGACCCTCGCGGTTACACGGATGTTTGCGGATAGGTGCGCGGTCATGTTGTTCATGATGTTTGTGACCCGTCGTGGCACCCGGCATGGCACATGTACCGGACTGGATGCACAGACGTATGTGCCAAGAGGGAACGTTCATGTGGCCCGACGAGGACGTCGGTTCCTCTGAGTGGGGGTGTATGTGATGGCCTGGCTTATTAGGGATGATAGACTACTCATATCAATAAGGAATTCCTTCTTTTCCAGTAGCCCATTCGGACAGAACTCCAAAGTTAAGCGTGCTCAACTTGGAGTAGTGTCAGGATGGGTGACCGACCGGGAAGTTGCTCCCGGGTGCGCATGAGTGAGGACAAAGTGCGTAGAAAAGACTAGTATTGATCTGTGGGGCCAGTCTAGATCCCGCCAGGAGTAACGACCACTGGCGGGTGTGTCCGGGGCGTTACAACTCCTCAGGCAACGGACCTAGTCCGCATCATTGCTTACAATATCTTCAACTTAATCTTTCTTTAGGAACGTATTGAAACATGGAGCTACAACGCGAGCTATTGATCAACAACCCTTTTGCAAAGACAACTTAGACTATTGTTCATGATAATTAAGTTCATCTAATCAAATTATTTAATGAACTCCCACTCAGACAGACATCCCTCTAGTCATCAAAGTGATACATGATCCGAGTCAACTAGGTTGTGTTCGATCATCACGTGAGACGGACTAGTCATCATCGGTGAACATCTTCATGTTGATCGTATCTTCTATACGACTCATGTTCGACCTTTTGGTCTTCCATGTTCCGAGGCCATGTCTGTACATGCTAGGCTCGTCAAGTCAAGCTAAGTGTATTGCGTGTGTAAATCTGGCTTACACCCGTTGTATTCGAACGTTAGAATCTATCACACCCGATCTTCACGTGGTGCTTCGAAACAACGAACCTTCGCAACGGTGCACAGTTAGGGGGGAACACTTTCTTGAAATTATTGCGAGGGGTCATCTTATTTATGCTACCGTCGTTCTAAGCAAATAAGGTGTAAAACATGATAAACATCACATGCAATCAAATAGTGACATGATATGGCCAATATCATTTTGCTCCTTTTGATCTCCATCTTCGGGGTGCCATGATCATCGTCGTCACCGGCATGACACCATGATCTCCATCATCATGATCTCCATCATCGTGTCTTCATGAAGTTGTCTCGCCAACTATTACTTCTACTACTACGGCTAACAGTTAGCAATAAAGTAAAGTAATGTCAGGACCCCAACTCAATGCCACATCGATCTAGCATGTAACACCCCATATCACTTTGCGGCCTCACGCACGGTATTCCCACGGGTGTCGTCTTACCTTTGCCCGGGACCGTTTGCGTCTTTTGGCACACGTATATGATAGTGTCGCTAGCATCCATATGGTAAGGAGCCCGGGCTGACATGGCTAGTCGTAAACCCAAAGTGGCACACACTTACAGGGACAGGCATCCATGACCCAGCATCGAACGTGTCGGTCATCAGCGAGTGCATCCAGGCTGTAGCACTGGGCTAGCAAGACTCCGGTGAACCGGGCTGTAGCGGGCTAACAGGACTCCGGTATTCATCGCGTGACATTTCCCCGAAGGGACAGACACAGGAACGAAGAAGGACACATGCCGGCCAGCCTAAGTGTCCCGGAGCAGTAGCAAGCTACCATGGCTCAGTGGAAACACTAGGAGACATTTCCCGGTAAGAGAGGCTACTAAGGATAAACAACTAGATAGTCAGATCCCACACATACCAAGCATTTCAACAACATACACACAATATGCTCGATATGTGCAGATACAACATGGCATCACAACATGACTCTACAACTCAAGTAATTATTCAATAGGCTCCGAGGAGCGAGATATTACAAACAGGGGTCTCACGACCCAACATTCAGAGCATACAAGTCAAAGCACAAGCGGAAGCTATCATGTCTGAGTACAGACATCTAGAAATGAAAAAGGCTGAGAAGCCTGACTATCTACCAGATCCTGCCGGGGCACAAGATCGTAGCTGAGGTAACAAGCTAAACGTCGAAGTCCACACGGAACTACTAGTGAGACTGAAGTCTCTCTGCAAAAACATAAAATAGGCAAACGTGAGTACAAATGTACCCAGCAAGACTTACATCAGATCTATCTACATATGCATCATTATCAACAAGGGGGTGGAGGGGTTTGACTGCAGCAAGCCAGCTTTGACTCGGTGGCTAACCTGAACTACGACTGCAAGTAACTCTTTTGAGGTGGCGCACACGAGTCCACATATTTTACCAACCAATACACCACTATGGATCCGCTCCCGTCTCCCTACGAGAACGCCATCCATAGCACTCACGCTTATCTTGCGTATTTTAGAGTATCCACTTTCACTTGTCTATGAACTGATATAAGGGGTCCACGTTTCCATATCCGAGGAATCCGGCTATTCGAATAGATGATGTTAACCCTGCAGGGGTGTACTTCTTCACACACGCTCTCGCCACTTACCGCCCTGTACACGTCATGTACCTCGGCAACCTTCAAGCGGAAGCCGGGCGAGGGAGTCGGCCACGACCTGACTAACCGAACAAGTCTCTAGTCCAGGTTTATCGCCTATTCAGGTTCCATCCGCAAGGAGATCCGGCCGGGGTGTCGCTTACGGCCCCAAACGATGTGTGCAGGGTTCCCAAGCCCACCAACCGGGTGCCACTTGATACACCGGGCCACTGTGCCTAGTCTGTCCCAAGCCCACCTGTACCGGGTGCCACTTGGTAGACTACTAACACTACCTACAAACACCAGAAACTAGTTGCAACTCCTGGACAGAGATCATGTTGATTAATAAGTCGAGAGGGGCACTTAAGCATTCCAATGTGTGGTAGTAGCTGGTCATGGATCACAAACACAGAACTCAGTTCCTGAGGACGGCTGCAATGAGACAACCCACCATGTACTCCTACATGGCCTCTCACCGCTACCTTTACCAAATCGTGTTCACACACTTAGCTCACACACATTGGGACATGTTCACACGCCTCTGATTCATCCCCGATGAATCAGACCTGACTCAACTCTAAGCAATAGCAGGCATGACAACAAGCATGAATGAGTAGGCACATCAGGGCTCAAACAACTCCTGCTCATGCTAGTGGGTTTCATCTATTTACTGTGGCAATGACAGGTCATGCAAAGGATAAAGGGGTTCAGCTACCGCAGCAAGTAACAAATATGTCGTTGTTGTCCTAATGCAGTAAAAGAGAGCAGGAGCGAGAGAGTGGGATTTTATCGGAATGAACAAGGGGGTTTTGCTTGCCTGGCACTTCTGAAGATAATATAGCTCTTCATTGGTGTCATCGATCACATCGTCGGTACACGTCTATCGAGAGGGGACAAATACCGGCAAATACAGAAAAGACACGATCAATGCAATGCACAATATGATGCATGCTATGACATGGCAATATGAATGTGTTTTGGGCTAATGCACCTAAAACCAGATTAAATGAAGTTGGTTTGAATCCAAGATTCAAATTCAAACTCCATATGTGGTTATTTAAATGTCATTCACTTCATTTGTCCTAAACAGTAGTGATAAGTTGTTCTAACATGCATGAAAATGGTACAGATGGATAGATTGGATTTTTCTGATAATTTTTCATATATAAATTATTTAATTTGGAGTTACGGTTAATTTTCTATGATTTATTGAAGTTTTAGCTATTTCTGGAATTTCCTGATTATTATAAAATAAACTAAATTCCAGAAAAGGAATATGGCGTCAGCATGACCTCACCCTGACGTCATCAGGTCAACAGGGCGGGTCCAGGTCAAACCTGACGTGTGGGGTCCACACGTCAGTGACACGGGTTAAACAGGGGGGTTTAGTTTAGTTTAATTAAAGATTAGGGCACTAGGGCCCACATGTCAGTGTCAGCAGGGGGTAATTAGTTTAACTAATCCGATTAGTGCTAATCTTAATTTAGTTAGTGGCCAGAGGCCCACACGTCAGTGACCCAGGGTCAAACTGGGCCCAGCAAGTCAACTGTCAACGGGGTCAACCCCACCGGCGACTTGACGCCGGCGAGGCCAACCGCGGCGGCGAGCCTCGGGTTTGCATCTCCGGCGACCAAATGGCCGGCGGAGGGCATCTACGTGACGCTGGTGGACTCGCGCGTCGAGTGGTGCAGGCGTTGGGTGCGGGGGTGGCCGGAGTTGTCGCCGGCGTCGACCTTAGCGGTCGCCGGAGCTCGGGTGAGCTCGGGGTCGACGCTACGGTGGCCGGGGAGACTCGTGCGGGGCACCTATGTGCTCTACGTGGCGCGGGAAGGGAGTTGAGCACGACGGCCGGACCGCTAGGTGGCCGGAGACTCGTCGGCGGCGGTCACAGGCGGCGGCGCGTACGGGCGAGCAAGGTGTGGCGGCTACGGCGCACGAGAGCGAGAACGGAGAGGGGGAAAAGGTTCGGTGGCTCACGGTGGTTGCAGCAGATGTCGAAGCGGGCTCGGGGAAGGCCGGACGGCGACGAGTCGACGATGGGGATCCGCGGCGGCCGACGATGAAGAAGAGACCGCTGACGGTGTTTTGGGGCGTCCGGCGTCGAGTGAGTCTACGGGGAGGATGAGGGCGTCGAGGCGGAGGCCATGACACGTCGGCGAGGCGAGGGAGGGCCTGTGGCCGCGGTGGTTCTAGTCGGCGGCGATGGCTGCGTTCGGTTTCGGGCGAGAGAGAGGGAGCAGAGGAGAGAGGGGATGCAGCGGGGGAGGAAGAGGGGCGAGGGGACACGAGGCCACGTCGTGGCGTCGCTAGGGAGGCCGGGGGGAAGCAGGAGGTGGCCGGGAAGCAGGAGGTGGCCGGGGCGCGTGGCCGCGCGCGCCGGGCGCGTGCCCGTCCTCCTGGCAGGGAGGAAGACGACAGGGGAGGGAGGCGGCGGTGGGCTGGGCCAGCGGGAGGAGCTGGGCCGGCTGGGCTGGACAGGTAAGCGCCAGGTAGGCTTCTGCTCTTTTATTTTCTGTTCTATTTATTTTTATTTAATTTATTTTGCCACTGTTTTGAATTTAAAATAATTCAAACAATGCCAAAAACTCCTCTGGATATTTTATATTGCTAGATGGACTTTTCCAAAAGCTTATAAAATATATCAGGGGTATTTGAAATTATATTCTAATTATATGAATATAACTCAAATTCAAATAGCTAATGAATTAAATCCAAAGTCCCAAAAATAATTCCTTAAAAATGTTCAATATTTTGGTTGGGACCAGAACCCTTACCAAAAATTATCAAACATTTAAGAAGAGCATTTTGGAGCAATGAATGAGATTTCTAGGGTTTTTGCCCCTCTTTTATTTAAGTTTTTGAGGCTTCCAAAATTCCCTCAGTTCAAATTTTCAGAATTTAAACATGATGCACACATGAGCTAGCCTAGAGCACTACCAGCAGCTAGGGATGTGACAACTCACCCCCACTAAACAAAATCTCGTCCCGAGATTCAAGTGTGGGGTAAGACGATGGGGAACGCAATCTAACACAATCTGCACGATCCAGGTTGCACTTCAAATGAACGTTGATTTGAACACCATCTCTGTCTTGAAGTCTTGCTCTGAGAAATCCTGTCAACATGACACGGAGGGAAGGAGGAGACTCTAGAAGGGTCGATCTCCTCGAAGATCGAACAACTCAGGACTAACTCCCGGAATGAGACATAGGACCATCTCTCGGGTTGAGACACGAGATACACATCAAGAGGGGTGGAAAGAAACGGATGACGAAGGTTCACTAGGTGGACAATAATTCCACACTTAAGAAGGTGGTAAACGATTGTCAACGTAGCGAGGAGTTAAGTTGACATGACACCATAATGATGCACCTTAGGGAAGGTGACTCGAAGATATATCCCCTTAAGTGGCAAAAAGAATTACTTTTGATACTGAGATCATTGAAACTCTTTATACCAGCCTAAGGCAATTCTTGAGTGATCGTTTGGAGGGGTTCGGTAGAATGGCATACTCGGACTTGGATGATGTGGATTACCTTGTTGAAGACAACGTAATGGATGAATTTGCTTACCACCGGAAATGGAAGAGACCCATGGTAGAATGGCACATTGGTGGTGCAAGCTGGGAACAAAATGCAAATGCTGGGAATGATTCTGGTAACTGGGGGAGAACCCAACAATAGAGGGTGAATTCACTGTTTGAAAAGGTCATAGCATTGCCGAGGAAACTGAGAGCAAACCCAGTTAGTGCCGATGATAACACCTAGCGCTTGTGCGTGCTCTCAAGAACTTGAGCATTTCCATATTCATCAAGGTTTTACCAACATCCGTGTCAAGGATCCTGGCAACACAACATACCACCATGATGAACAACGATGGACGATGCAGATGCATAGGAAGATAACATCAACTCAGATTTCATCCTAGCGAGGCCAAGGAAACAAAATCTGGATGATCGACCGAGAGACATTTAGCACTCCGCTTCTAATGTTCTCCTTGATGTGCTAGTGTAATACAATCATTGAAATGGTTTGGTAACTAGACATCAAGTAAAAGGTCGGACTTCGGGAGCAATAGAATCCATAAGGAACAGTTACGGAGGTAATTCCTACGAAATCCTTATGGGGAGGTGGCCAACTTCCTCAAACAAGATACTACAATAATAGGTCTTCCGGCTGGGTGTGTTGGCCACGACATCCACTTTACCGGTTATCGAGGGACCAATAATATAGTTCTTGGGAAATATTCCAACCATCATATCTGCCTGAGACTCAGATCTGGTTGGTGTCAGGATATTCCAGACTCATCGAGTCTAGGAAGAAAAATGAAAGTTTGCAACACAAATCGACGAGATGACGTTGCGAGATTCTCAGGAAATGAACTACGATAGCAAGCTCCAAAACATGAGCTGGTTCTGCTACAAACATGTGAACACGTTGTTCCAGACAAGCATGCCCACATGGTAGTCTTACAATAAAACACTACCGAGTTCTGGTTGGGAGCCATCATCGAGGATATCGAAGTCTTTACGCAAGTCCATGGATTAGATCCCAAGCATAGACTTCTTTTCCTTGAATGAGTCAATCAGTGGCTTGGTGTGCTAGGTTATACATATAGAATGGAGGTTGCAAATCTCCAGACCACAGAATACTTCGCACCTATGCATGACTGACTTGGGATGATTCCAGAGGAAGCAAAACTAACTTTCTCAAATTCACGGCGGCAACTTTCACCAAATGCACATGTATAAGAGGAAGTCACTCCTTTCATCAAACAATTACTTCATGAGCTAGCATGAAGAAAATGCCTTCAAAAGTTTCCAACACTAGCTTAATGTTCAACAAAATCATGGAGGAGATAAGGATGTTGTCAATGGGCTCAACAACAATTCTTCCGAGTTTCCCTTTAAAAGGAATTCCATAGTTAAGTGAACAAGTGATAGCATTGGTCAGGCCAAAGATGTAATGGTGTATGCTCGAGGGATCAACCACGAATAAGACAACATTACGAGCATCATTGGTACTGATTTGATTTGACGATAGCCCACACTCAAATCAAAGGATTGATAAGACAATAGGTCCAGCAACTGATCACAGGGACCAATCGATGAAGATATCATCTTTCTTCAACACACACTACACAAGATTATCCCTTTGGAACGAACTAAGTCAGGCAAGCTTTTATCCTCCAACTCTCCAAGTTGTTGTCTAGCTTAACCAACTAGCTCAGGGATATCTAACACCGATTCTTGGAGAGAAGGTGGTTCACAAGAAACCAACTTGATCACGAGCTCAACATAACGGTCAGGTGACGACCTGGTGATACTTCTGAGAAGATATTCAGAAAATCATGAACCACCGGTATGTTACTAAGCTCGAGAACAATCTCGCTTTTGAGGGCAAGACGATATGATCAAATGAGTGAGGACTTGACAAGATCCTAACTCATCAATCGAGGGGTGCACCGAAATAAGGACTAGGTAGCACGATCAGTCTTAGAAGGATGATTCAAAAACCAACACGCTAAGAATGAGGTTATCGTCCATTTAACTACCAAGCAACGAGGTTGCTGGGAGTATTGATTTCACACATCACAATTCCTTTGTCGGTATTCCGGTTGCATCAACACGAGGGCCGAGGAATGACTAATGATGGTGAGAAGTATCACTACGTCAAAATTCATGAGAGTTGGTGCAGTTCTCATGACAATTCTGACATAAAGGGGGTAATACTCCAAGGTAGAACAAAACCAAAAGCTGGATTGGCATTTGATCTGCGGAATACAACTACTTTGACCCAATCCTAGATATGGATGAGGTACTGGAGTTTGTTTCTCCTAGTCATTCTGCGATAGAATGGCTTGACGGACCACAAGAGTAATAGACATCGATAAACGAACGCACGCATACTCTTGACTATCAATTGATAGACGAGGGTCAGAATGCAACTAAAGAGAACAACTCAAAGGAACATATAATTTTCTGAGTTGTGGATGCATAGATTAGTATGTCGAACCAAGTTCAACATATTTCTTCCGGATAACCCATGCAGAAAGGTAGAACTGGCAGAGTCATGATTTATGAATGGAGAACTCCTCAAGAATAATCCTGTTGTGATATTTCAGTTCAACGAGGAACTTCTGCCATAAGTAGTTCATGGTATCTGGAAGAAGAAGATACCACGGACTTCAAGGACTGTCGCAAAGGTTACTAATATCCTAAAGGCGCTAGCAATTACTATCAACATGAAGTAAGTAGAGTGAATCTCGGGTTCAAGAACCCAGGAATAGAATACCTACTACTAAGTAGCATCACGGAATGCTTTCGAGAATGATGGCCAGAATCATCACACTGGGAGCACAAATCATGGCTAAATTACTAGATGATCCCCTAAGACACCTAGGGTCATAATACTAGCTCCAACATATATGTCAAGGCAATAAAGTACCTCAACTCACTGATTTGTGTGATTAATCTGACCAAAGGCACATCGGAAACAGGAGGAAGGGATTTGCAAATGCATCCGACTATTTAGAAACCTGGGATGACTCGGAAAGCATAACGGCTGTAAATGCTCAGAAAAGATTTGAGACATTCACAAAAATGGTGGCATAACCACTCAGAAACACAATATCAAGGTTTTGAGATCAACAGTTAACATACAGAAGATAGTAGAAACTGAACTCAAGCTTAAATCCAACAATCTTATAAGTCTACGGATTAGTAACACGTGATCCTGATAGAAAGAAGAGATAGCCTAGTTCTTAATCCCCGTAGGAAAGATAAGATGACTCAGATCAGAAGGCATAAGGTACAAGGAGTAAAAAGAGCCTTACGTTCCATCCCACAATCAATTCCCTTATATAACTAAAGAATTTCTAGACTCAACTTCGACCAGTATGGCTTGGTAATCCTACAGGCAGTCAAGCTCTGATACCAGCGCTGTCAGGACCCCAACTCAATGCCACATCGATCTAGCATGTAACACCCCATATCACTTTGCGGCCTCACGCACGGTATTCCCACGGGTGTCATCTTACCTTTGCCCGGGACCGTTTGCGTCTTTTGGCACACGTATATGATAGTGTCGCTAGCATCCATATGGTAAGGAGCCCGGGCTGACATGGCTAGTCGTAAACCCAAAGTGGCACACACTTACAGGGACAGGCATCCATGACCCAGCATCGAACGTGTCGGTCATCAGCGAGTGAATCCAGGCTGTAGCACTGGGCTAGCAGGACTCCGGTGAACCGGGCTGTAGCGGGCTAACAGGACTCCGGTATTCATCGCGTGACATTTCCCCGAAGGGACAGACACAGGAACGAAGAAGGACACATGCCGGCCAGCCTAAGTGTCCCGGAGCAGTAGCAAGCTACCATGGCTCAGTGGAAACACTAGGAGACATTTCCCGGTAAGAGAGGCTACTAAGGATAAACAACTAGATAGTCAGATCCCACACATACCAAGCATTTCAACAACATACACACAATATGCTCGATATGTGCAGATACAACATGGCATCACAACATGACTCTACAACTCAAGTAATTATTCAATAGGCTCCGAGGAGCGAGATATTACAAACAGGGGTCTCACGACCCAACATTCAGAGCATACAAGTCAAAGCACAAGCGGAAGCTATCATGTCTGAGTACAGACATCTAGAAATGAAAAAGGCTGAGAAGCCTGACTATCTACCAGATCCTGCCGGGGCACAAGATCGTAGCTGAGGTAACAAGCTAAACGTCGAAGTCCACACGGAACTACTAGTGAGACTGAAGTCTCTCTGCAAAAACATAAAATAGGCAAACGTGAGTACAAATGTACCCAGCAAGACTTACATCAGATCTATCTACATATGCATCATTATCAACAAGGGGGTGGAGGGGTTTGACTGCAGCAAGCCAGCTTTGACTCGGTGGCTAACCTGAACTACGACTGCAAGTAACTCTTTTGAGGTGGCGCACACGAGTCCACATATTCACCAACCAATACACCACTATGGATCCGCTCCCGTCTCCCTACGAGAACGCCACCCATAGCACTCACGCTTATCTTGCGTATTTTAGAGTATCCACTTTCACTTGTCTATGAACTGATATAAGGGGTCCACGTTTCCATATCCGAGGAATCCGGCTATTCGAATAGATGATGTTAACCCTGCAGGGGTGTACTTCTTCACACACGCTCTCGCCACTTACCGCCCTGTACACGTCATGTACCTCGGCAACCTTCAAGCGGAAGCCGGGCGAGGGAGTCGGCCATGACCTGATTAACCGAACAAGTCTCTAGTCCAGGTTTATCGCCTATTCAGGTTCCATCCGCAAGGAGATCCGGCCGGGGTGTCGCTTACGGCCCCAAACGATGTGTGCAGGGTTCCCAAGCCCACCAACCGGGTGCCACTTGGTACACCGGGCCACTGTGCCTAGTCTGTCCCAAGCCCACCTGTATCGGGTGCCACTTGGTAGACTACTAACACTACCTACAAACACCAGAAACTAGTTGCAACTCCTGGACAGAGATCATGTTGATTAATAAGTCGAGAGGGGCACTTAAGCATTCCAATGTGTGGTAGTAGCTGGTCATGGATCACAAACACAGAACTCAGTTCCTGAGGACGGCTGCAATGAGACAACCCACCATGTACTCCTACATGGCCTCTCACCGCTACCTTTACCAAATCGTGTTCACACACTTAGCTCACACACATTGGGACATGTTCACACGCCTCTGATTCATCCCCGATGAATCAGACCTGACTCAACTCTAAGCAATAGCAGGCATGACAACAAGCATGAATGAGTAGGCACATCAGGGCTCAAACAACTCCTACTCATGCTAGTGGGTTTCATCTATTTACTGTGGCAATGACAGGTCATGCAAAGGATAAAGGGGTTCAGCTACCGCAGCAAGTAACAAATATGTCGTTGTTGTCCTAATGCAGTAAAAGAGAGCAGGAGCGAGAGAGTGGGATTTTATCGGAATGAACAAGGGGGTTTTGCTTGCCTGGCACTTCTGAAGATAATATAGCTCTTCATTGGTGTCATCGATCACATCGTCGGTACACGTCTATCGAGAGGGGACAAATACCGGCAAATACAGAAAAGACACGATCAATGCAATGCACAATATGATGCATGCTATGACATGGCAATATGAATGTGTTTTGGGCTAATGCACCTAAAACCAGATTAAATGAAGTTGGTTTGAATCCAAGATTCAAATTCAAACTCCATATGTGGTTATTTAAATGTCATTCACTTCATTTGTCCTAAACAGTAGTGATAAGTTGTTCTAACATGCATGAAAATGGTACAGATGGATAGATTGGATTTTTCTGATAATTTTTCATATATAAATTATTTAATTTGGAGTTACGGTTAATTTTCTATGATTTATTGAAGTTTTAGCTATTTCTGGAATTTCCTGATTATTATAAAATAAACTAAATTCCAAAAAAGGAATATGGCGTCAGCATGACCTCACCCTGACGTCATCAGGTCAACAGGGCGGGTCCAGGTCAAACCTGACGTGTGGGGTCCACACGTCAGCGACACGGGTTAAACAGGGGGGTTTAGTTTAGTTTAATTAAAGATGAGGGCACTAGGGCCCACATGTCAGTGTCAGCAGGGGGTAATTAGTTTAACTAATCCGATTAGTGCTAATCTTAATTTAGTTAGTGGCCAGAGGCCCACACGTCAGTGACCCAGGGTCAAACTGGGCCCAGCAAGTCAACTGTCAACGGGGTCAACCCCACCGGCGACTTGACGCCGGCGAGGCCAACCGCGGCGGCGAGCCTCGGGTTTGCATCTCCGGCGACCAAACTGCCGGCGGAGGGCATCTACGTGACGCTGGTGGACTCGCGCGTCGAGTGGTGCAGGCGTTGGGTGCGGGGGTGGCCGGAGTTGTCGCCGGCGTCGACCTTGGCGGCCGCCGGAGCTCGGGTGAGCTCGGGGTTGACGCTACGGTGGCCGGGGAGACTCGTGCGGGGCACCTATGTGCTCTACGTGGCGCGGGAAGGGAGTTGAGCACGACAGCCGGACCGCTAGGTGGCCGGAGACTCGTCGGCGGCGGTCACAGGCGGCGGCGCGTACGGGCGAGCAAGGTGTGGCGGCTACGGCGCACGAGAGTGAGAACGGAGAGGGGGAAAAGGTTCGGTGGCTCACGGCGGTTGCAGCAGATGTCGAAGCGGGCTCGGGGAAGGCCGGACGGCGACGAGTCGACGATGGGGATCCGCGGCGGCCGGCGATGAAGAAGAGACCGCTGACGGTGTTTTGGGGCGTCCGGCGTCGAGTGAGTCGACGGGGAGGATGAGGGCGTCGAGGCGGAGGCCATGGACACGTCGGCGAGGCGAGGGAGGGCCTGTGGCCGCGGTGGTTCTAGTCGGCGGCGATGGCTGCGTTCGGGTTCGGGCGAGAGAGAGGGAGCAGAGGAGAGAGGGGATGCAGCGGGGGAGGAAGAGGGGCGAGGGGACACGAGGCCTCGTCGTGGCGTCGCTAGGGAGGCCGGGGGGAAGCAGGAGGTGGCCGGGAAGCAGGAGGTGGCCGGGGCGCGTGGCCGCGCGCGCCGGGCGCGTGCCCGTCCTCCTGGCAGGGAGGAAGACGACAGGGGAGGGAGGCGGCGGTGGGCTGGGCCAGCGGGAGGAGCTGGGCTGGCTGGGCTGGACAGGTAAGCGCCAGGTAGGCTTCTGCTCTTTTATTTTCTGTTCTATTTATTTTTATTTAATTTATTTTGCCACTGTTTTGAATTTAAAATAATTCAAACAATGCCAAAAACTCCTCTGGATATTTTATATTGCTAGATGGACTTTTCCAAAAGCTTATAAAATATATCAGGGGTATTTGAAATTATATTCTAATTATATGAATATAACTCAAATTCAAATAGCTAATGAATTAAATCCAAAGTCCCAAAAATAATTCCTTAAAAATGTTCAATATTTTGGTTGGGACCAGAACCCTTACCAAAAATTATCAAACATTTAAGAAGAGCATTTTGGAGCAATGAATGAGATTTCTAGGGTTTTTGCCCCTCTTTTATTTAAGTTTTTGAGGCTTCCAAAATTCCCTCAGTTCAAATTTTCAGAATTTAAACATGATGCACACATGAGCTAGCCTAGAGCACTACCAGCAGCTAGGGATGTGACAAGTAATTACATTACGTTTATGTTGACACGCATGTCATAAATAAATTAAGACAACTCCTATGGCTCCTGCCGGTTGTCATACTCATCGACATGCAAGTCGTGATTCCTATTACAAGAACATGATCAATCTCATACATCACATATATCATTCATCACATCCTTTTGGCCATATCACATCACACGACATATGCTGCAAAAACAAGTTAGACGTCCTCTAATTGTTGTTGCAAATTTTACATGGCTGCTATAGGTTTCTTAGCAAGAACGTTTCTTACCTACGCCAAAACCACAACGTGATATGCCAATTTATATTTACCCTTCATAAGGACCCTTTTCTTCAAATCCGATCCGACTAAAGTGGGAGAGACAGACACCCGCTAGCAACCTTATGCAAGTAGTGCATGTTAGTCGGTAGAACCTGTCTCACGTAAGAGTACGTGTAAGGTCGGTCCGGGCCGCTTCATCCCACAATGCCGCCAAATCAAGATAAGACTAGTAACGGCAAGTAAAATGACAAAATCGACGCCCACAACAACTTGTGTTCTACTCGTGCATAGAAACTACACATAGACCTAGCTCATGATGCCACTATTGGGGATCGTAGCAGAAATTTAAAATTTTCTACGCATCACCAAGATCAATCTATGGAGTAATCTAGCAATGAAGGGAAGGGGAGTGCATCTACATACCCTTGTAGATCGCTAAGCGAAAGCGCGAGAACGCGGATGAGGTAGTCGTACTTGTGGTGATTCAGATCGCGGTCAATTCCGATCTAAGCGCCGAACAACAGCGCCTCCGCGTTCAACACACATGCAGCCCGGTTTCGTCTCCCATACCTTGATCCGGCAAGGGGAGAAGGAGAGGTAGGGGAAGACTCCGTCCAGCAGCAGCACGACGGCGTGGTGATGGTGGAGGAGCGCGGGACTCCAGCAGGGCTTCGCCAAGCACTACGAGAGACGAGGAGGGAGAGAGGTAGGGTTGCACCAAGAGGGAGACCAAATCATGTGTTGGGCAGCCCCCAATACCTCAAGTATATATAGGGGGAGGGGAGGGGCTGCGCCCCCTTCTAGGGTTCCCTCCCTAGGGGGCGGCAGCCCTAGATGCCATCTAGGGTGGCGGCCAAAGGGGAGAGGGAGAGAGGGGCGCACCAGAGTGGGCCCTAGGGCCCATCTGCCCTAGGGTTTGCCCCCTCCCCTCTTGGAAGCGCCTTGGGCCTTGGTGGGAGGTGCCCCAGCCCACCTAGGGGCTGGTCCCTTCCCACTGTTGGCCCACGTAGGCCTCCGGGGCTGGTGGCCCCTCCCGGTGGACCTCCGGACCCTTCCGGTGGTCCCGGTACATTACCGGTGATGCCCAGAACACTTACGGTGGCCAAATTCTCACTTCCTATATATCAATTTTTACCTCCGGACCATTCCGGAACTCCTCGTGATATCCGGGATCTCATCCGGGACTCCGAACAACATCCGATAACCGCGTACATACTTTCCCTATAACCCTAGCGTCATCGAACCTTAAGTGTGTAGACCCTATGGGCTCGGGAATCATGCAGACATGACCAAGACATCTCTCTAGTCGATAACCAACAGCGGGATCTAGATACCCATGTTGGCTCCCACATGTTCCACGATGATCTCATCGGATGAACCACGATGTCAAGGATTCAATCAATCTCGTATACAATTCCCTTTGTCTACTCGTATGATACTTGCCCGAGATTCGTTCGTCTGTATCCCGATACCTTGTTCAATCTCGTTACCGGCAAGTCTCTTTACTCGTTTCGTAACACATCATCCCGTGATCAACTCCTTGGTCACATTGTGCACATTATGATGATGTCCTACCGAGTGGGCCTAGAGATACCTCTCCGTTACACGGAGTGACAAATCCCAGTCTCGATTCATGCCAACCCAACAGACACTTTCAGAGATACCCGTAGTGCACCTTTATAGCCACCCAGTTACGTTGTGACGTTTGGTACATCCAAAGCATTCCTACAGTATCCGGGAGTTGCACAATCTCATGGTCTAAGGAAATGATACTTGACATTAGAAAAGCTTTAGCATACGAACTACACGATCTTGTGCTAGGCTTAGGATTGGGTCTTGTCCATCACATCATTCTCCTAATGATGTGATCCCGTTATCAATGACATCCAATGTCCATGGTCAGGAAACCGTAACCATCTATTGATCAACGAGCTAGTCAACTAGAGGCTTACTAGGGACATGGTGTTGTCTATGTATCCACACATGTATCTGAGTTTCCTATCAATATAATTCTAGCATGGATAATAAATGATTATCATGAACAAGGAAATATAATAATAATAACTAATTTATTATTGCCTCTAGGGCATATTTCCAACAGTCCCGAATGCCTTCCCTGTAAAAATGCCATGTGTATATGGTGGGTGAAGTGTCTAAAAGGGGATCCTAGTTTTGGAATTGGGATTTTTAGTTTTTCTTACGTGCGATGCAGGGAGCAGTCCGGGATAGTCGGCCGTAATGGCCACCATGGCATCATCGCAGCTTAACTGATAGAACTGCCGGTCTATCAGCTCCACGAATATAACTGAATCTTCTTCAAGTCCGGAGTCGAGGGCCCGGTCAGGGTCCTCTGGTTGTGGAGAAGGGCTGCTGACCTCCTTATGGCTTTTCACAGTTCCTGCCGCAAAGTAGCAAGGTGAATACTTACGACAAAGAATGCGGGAAAAATGGGAGCAGGGAGATATAACATACCTAGCTTGGAGGATTGTACATGGAGAATCCATCATGTGGCTTGATGCGGGTGAACTCCTCTTCCTCACCCTTGAACAACTCGGACAGAATTTTCACTAAAGCGGTAGCAATGTCCGGACCCTTACGCCCGCAGCGAGTGGCATCATCCGCCCCATTATAACACCACAAGGGGTGCCCACGATATTGAAGTGGTTGCACTCCCCGCATTATGCAAATCGACATAACTTCAATTACTGTCAATCCTGATCGGGTCAGTGCTTTAATTCGGTTCATCAGATAGAGGACTTCTCCATTGTCTTCCACCTGGGGGCTCCGTGGGCGCCAACTTCGGGATTTCTTCAGAGGAGCATTGTGGAACTCAGGAAGGCCCCGCCGAACAGGGTCCGGAAGGGGAACGTCCTCCATATAAAACCATTCTGAAGGCCAGTCTTCGGGAGACTTCTTCGAAGTACCGGACAGGTATCCGGTATCGGCGATGCGCCATATTTCGGCTCCGCCCACTTGATAAAGTGACCCCTCTGTGTGCGAGGGACGAGGCAAAATAGCCTTTTCCACAGCTCGAAGTGAGCCTCGCAGCCCAGGAACAACTCGCAGAGAGCCACATAGCCGGCGATATGTAGGATGGAGGCGGGGGTGAAATTGTGTAATTGGAGGCCGTAGAACTCCAGGAGCCCGCGGAGGAACGGATGAATTGGAAATCCGAGTCCCCTTAATAGATAGGGAACAAGGCAGACCCGTTCCCCCATAGAGGGACAAGGAACGCTCTCCGCTTGCTACCCACCATTATAGGTGGCAAGCCCGGCTCAAACGGGAACCATGTATGCCGGAGTGAGAAATCCCTTAGTCTGCAGTTCGACTAAACGGCCGTGTGAGACTGAACACCTCTCCCAATCGTCGGTCTTAGGGCTTCGGGGGCGGGAGGAGGAGCTGCGGAGGTCGGCCATGCTGGAATGGATCTTTCCGGAACACACTCTGATGGACTCTCGCTGGGGGAGGATGGTATGGATCGGATCTAAGGATCCCCATCCCTTTAATAGACAATTTATTTATGTCCCCTGCCTCTTGTTACCATCCGCCTTAGACGCAGGACGTAGGGTTTTACCTCCATCAAGAGGGCCCGAACCTGGGTAAAACATCATGTCCCCTGCCTCTTGTTACCATCCGCCTTAGACGCACAGTTTGAGACCCCCTACCCGAGATCCGCCGGTTTTGACACCGACAATCATGTTCTTTCCTCTGCTTATCCATTTAACCGGAGTTTTGTGCCATTTGCTCAAGTTCTTTTCACCTTATCGAGTCTTGCATCTCTTTTCAACCGGAGTGCTGCCTGAATTTGTTCTTCCTTGTTCCTTTTTCCTAACGGAGTGTTCTCAACTTTGTTTATCTTTGTGGCATTCTTCCTTTCTTTTTGCCCAACCTCACAAGGTTCTTTGGTTTCACTCGTTTGTCAAAGAAGCAGCTTAGTTTTACCTCTTCCCCTTCCTCTTTCGTTTTCCTCCGGTGCCATCCTAGATCTCGGGACGAGATCCTCTCGTAGTGGTGGAGTGTTGTGACGCCCCGAGACCGTTGCGCCAGGTGTCTCCCATTTATTCGCTGTTGTTGCCTTGTCATTCATTTTCCTGTTGCATCTTGCCATGTCATCATGTGCATTGCATCATCATGTTTTCAAACTTTCATCCGTCTGTGTTCCCCAGTTCTGTCCGTTGTCCGTTCTGAGCCGAGACACACTTGCACGAACCCGCGGCATGTTTGAATTATTATTTTATAAGTGGCCGGAAAATGTTCTCGGAATGGGATGAAAGTTGGCATGTGGTGTTGTTTTGTTGTCAGTAGGCCGCATGCCAAGTTTCATCGTGTTCGGAGTTCGTTTGACGCCCCAATGTATAACTATAGCGGCACCGCTGCCGGTCTAACGTCGGACGTTTTCGGTATCCGAAAACTGCTGCCAGGCCCTCTCTCTCTTCTCTCCTCTCAGCCTCGCCATAGCCCACCTAGTCCATCCACCTATCCCTCTTTGCGTCCGGAGCCATCCGATGCGATTGCATGGTCCGAAAACGTTCTCTGCTCAGTGCTTCGAACCCCTCGCGTGCATGTCCAAAACTTCCCCAAACCCAAATTGGGCTGTCGTTACGGATGGGTCCGGATCATCCCCAAACGTCTACAAAACGTCTCCGTTTTCTTTTTGATGCTCCCTAACAATTTATTCCAGGCCGTCCGATTACGATCGGAGGGATTCAAACGACCCTACCCAAATCCACTCGGTATATATATCCGGATCAAACCCTAGTCCAATCCATCCATCCCCTCTCCATCGCCAGCCGACCAACTCCCTCCTTCCTCGGGGTCCTCCCAGATCCATTGTCGGGTGGTAGGTGCGACATATGCCAACGGGTGGCTTATCTTTGTGGGAGCCAGTAAGACGTCGCCGGTGCCTGGAAGCGGGATGAGGCGAAGACATGCACGCCGGCGAATCTTACCCAGCTTCGGGGCTCTCCGTGGAGATAAGACCCCTACTGCTGCTCTGCGGGCTCTCTGCATGATCACTAGATGAACGAGTGGTTACAGGATGCTCCTTGAGCTGTTTGGCGAGAGGGGGAAGAAGGGCACAGCTCGCTCTCTTCTCCTCCTTATGTGGTGTCTAAAACTAGCACAGATCCACCCTTTGCATGGGTGCCCCGGGGGGGTTATATAGGCCCACCCCCCGGGGGTACAATGGTAATCCGATTGGGCATGGGCCCTAGCCGTCTATGACTACACTCACCGGCTTCTGCGCCGACTGCTGGGGCCCGCCGGCTGGTGGGTCCCGTCGGCTGCCAACTCCTTGGCAACAGGCAGGCACCACTGTCAAGGGTCTTCTCGGTGGCTGGTTACTGTTGCCTCAACCTGATGACGAGGGCTTCATCGAGGTAAGCGTGGCTACAGTGCCGCCATCCGGCGGGCGATCACTGTAGCCTTACCGCGTCTTGTCTCCTTAATGGGGCGTCTCCTTTGAGGGGGGAAGCGAGCCGGCTGCGGGGAGCCGACCCCGTCTCGGGCCGACTGGGGGAGGCCTGGCCGCCTTCGGGCGTCTCTCTGCCCGAAGGGGCCCACCGCCCATGGGCCACGCTGGCGGCCCATCGTGGGTGACATCAGGGTCAACATGGCAACAGTGTCGCGCCGGACGGGTCATGGCCACTCCTTACGGCGCACTATGCCAGGCGTGCTCCGGGATTCGGGGGTGGCAGGCTTTACTGTAGCCACGCCCCGTCACATCGCCGTTATGGGGATGCAGACTTCGAGGGTACGATCTTGACCGCTTGGTGGGAGCCGGCCTCTTGGAGTCGGCCTTCTCGTGGCCGGCTTCTCAGAGCTGGCCCTCCCGCGGCTTTCTTTATGAGGGCTAAAAGTTGGGCCGCCTTCCGATAGTTGGCCTGGGAGACAGCCGGCAAGGGGAAGGCAGCCCCACGTCTTGGATTCTTGAGGGTCGGATCGGCTCGTAATTTTTTCAGAAAGACCAGGGGGAGCCGGCTAGGCAACCCATGGTCATTTACTCCGACAGTAGTCCCCGAAGCTGGTCGAGCTCCAAGGCTAACAAAGGGACGAGAAGCTTGGTCAGCTTCCTACCCTGAGGAGCCGGCTTTGCTTATGCGCGCCGTCTTTGGAAAGCTCCGTGTCTTGTAGGTTGGAACGTGGGTCGGCCTGCGAGCTGATCGCGCGCCATCCCGCGGGCCACGTGGCAAGGAAAACCTGCCAACGCACACGCGTGACGGGACGCCGCCGCAGGCCCGGGCCCGCCACTCCTAGGCCTCGGCCCGAGCGCGGATCTTCTGCGGCCCATACGGACCGCTCGCCTTCCCGTGGCGGTTTCATTACGCCATCAGGGCGCAATAATCACGGGACGTGGGGGAGTGGGCGCAGTTAATCCCACGTTCCCCCACACCGCGCCTCCTCGGCTCCGCCGCGCGAGTCTATAAGTAGGGGGAGGAGAGGGAGCGACAGAGGTTCGCACGCTCTCCCTCGCTCCGCCCCTTCTCGCCTTCCTTCTTCTTCCTTCCGCCGCCGTAGCGACCCATTGCCGCGCCGCTCCGCCGTCGGACCTCTTGGTTCCTTCGGCGCGCCGCAGCGGGGTTGTGCGCTTCTCCGCCGTCGCCTCGTCTTGCTCCTCGCCGCATCGCTCCCATGGCGTTGTCGAGCTCGTGGGATGGCTCCAACGTCCACGAGGACCACGTCGAGTTCCTCCGCCGCACGCGGCGTCTGCCGGGCGAGAACTTCGTGCGGGTTCGTCACGCGCCGGCGAGGGAGATTTCGCCGGCACCGGAGGAGGGCGAGCGGGTAATCTTCCGCTCGCACTTCCTGCGCGGCTTCAGCCTCCCGGCGAGCGGATTCCTTCACTCTTTCCTTGAATTCTACCACCTCCAGCCGCATCACCTCACGCCCAACGCGGTGATGCTGCTGTCAGCTTTCGTCACCCTATGCGAGGGCTTCCTTGGGGTTCTCCCCACTCTCGAGCTCTGGGGAGAATTCTTCTAGAGCAAGCTCGGCACCGTTGTCGCGGGCGTGCTCGCCCCCTGTGGGGCCTTCATTGCCATGAGGCGGGCGGGCGAGAACAATCCGTTCCCGCCCATCCCGCTGATCCAGTCGGTGAAGCTCTGGCAGAAGTCCTACTTTTACGTGAAGAATGTCGCCCAGCAAGGCGACTACGTCAACCTGCCGGCTTACGTAGCCGGCCCGCCGGCTGGGAGGAAACCTTCGTGGAGCTACCGGGCCAGGTCGTTGTCTCAGGCCGGGAACGCAGCCGTCTCCCGGCTCCGGGTGATGATCCAGTCGGAGGGCCTGACCGGAGCCCACCTGGTGGCCGCCTTCGTGGAGCGCCGAGTACTTCCGCTCCAAGGCCAGCCTCACATGATTTGTCATATGAGCGACCGCTTCGACCCGTGCTGGCTGAGCACCAGGGAGATGCCTCCCGTCGAGGTGTCTTACATGGTGAACTACATCTCCAACTACAAGCTCGCCGAGGATTGGCGATACGGCAAGGGGCCATATTCTCGCGCCAACCCTCCGCCTGCTGTAAGTTTTTCTTCTTTTCTTCCTTTTTGTAGCCGGCCTCATGATGGTCGACTTCTGATCAATTGATTTGTCCTTGGTAGAACCCTCTTCTTCCGCCGACGGCCGGGGCCGCAAGGGTAGACCGTCGGCTCCTCCCTGACCGCACGGTGGACGACGTCGACGATCCGGACCTGGAAGCGGCCGCCATGGAAGATGCTGTCATGGGGGAAGGCAGTGAGGCGGACAGCGCGGGGCTCGGGGCGGCTTCGAGGACTGGCCGGATGATGACGAAGTCGAAGTCGTTCCACGCCGCCAGCCGGCGGTTGATCATCAAGGCGCAGGCCCTTCTACCGCGCTGGCTACCCGTGGCGGCGCACAGAAACGCCGGGCCGCGATGACCTACTTCAGCAGCCGGCCGAAGAAATCCAAGGCTTCCACGGCGGCGACCAGGCGGGATGAGGCGGCCGCGAAGGCGGTGAAACAGCCGCAGGCGATCTCGTCGTAAGTCGTCGAACGTCTTGTATATTTTGTTGTCTTGTTCGATTGAAGCTCTTCTAAACTTGTGTTTGCTCGCCGGGCAGGGCGCCACTTTCCCTTGAGCGAGGCCCTGGCGGCTCCATAGTCAGGCCGACTGGAGGGTCCTCAAGCTCCCGCCGCGTGGATCCCCACGCCGACCTCATGGAGGCTACGGAGTGGAACGCACAGGAGGCGCAGGAGGAGCGGGAGGCGGCAGAGCGAAGGACCGCCCAGACGGTGAAGGAGCAGGCCGACGCGGCGGCTAAGGCCCGGGAGGAGGCGGCGGCCGAGGAGGAGGAGCGGGAGGCGGAGGCCTCGCGCAACCAGCCTCCGCAGCTCATCATTCCCCTCCGCGTCGTGGCCCCTGACATCCCCGTGCCCTCGTCGGAGGGGGTCGACCGAGACCCACCGGTGATGGAGAGGAGGGAGGACAACGTGGTCTTCGTGGAGGAGGCGCCGCAGACGGTGCCGACTGGAGCGGGCCAAAGCGGCCAACCAGCCGCGGCGCCAGAGCAGCCGGCCGGTGGCCGGAGCCGGCCTCGAGGTGCAGCAGGCATCTCGCCGGCGCGCAGGGGGAGCTACCTCCGCGCCGGAGCCGCACAGAGCTGCGGGCGCCAGCCAGACGGCGGAGGCCCTGGAGGCGGCCAGCGCCAGCACGTCCGAGTGGACTCCCAGCGGGGGGACGGGCGAGCTGAATGCGGCGGCCCAGGAGGTCCGGAACCGGCTTCAAGCCCAGGCTGCTTCGCTGCAACAATATACCCAAGAGTTCCTCACGACGTGGGCCGTCATCCGGGTGAGTCTTCTGGCCTTGGTTGTTTTGCTCTTCTGATTTCTTCCGTGGGGGCGCGTCAGCGCACCCATTGGGTGTAGTCCCCGAGTTCCGAGTCGGCTGCTGCGCAGGCGGCTTGGAACTTACTAGGTCCTGACAATTATCTTATCCTCGCCTCCTGTCTGATCTTCCAGGAGTATCATAACCTCCGCGTTGCCGCCTTCAACTCCCAGGCTCAGGAGCTGGGCTGGAGGATAGAGGACCTGACCAGCAGCCGAAGTGCGTGCTTTGTTTCGTTCATCTCCTGTGGGGGCGCGTCAGCGCACCCACTGGGTGTAGTCCCCGAGATTCGGGCCGACTGCTGAACAGTCGGGTCGGATCTTCCTTGACGACTTCTTCCTTATCGATTTTCCTTTGTCTTCATGCTTGCAGGAGCCAATGCTGACTTGAGGGCGCAGCTCGGTGAGGCCCAGGCCACCCTTCGCGCCAGGGAAGCCGAGTGCAGCGCCTTAGTCCTGGAGCGTGACCGCCTGGCCAAGAAGTTGGCCGACCAGGAGGAGAGCCACAAGGCGGCCCTGAAGAAGGCGCAGGACAGCGAGGACGCCCTCAAAGCCGAGTTCGAAACTAAAGCGGCGGGCTGGGCTGAGGCGAAACAAGCGTTGAGTGAGGGTTACGGCCAGGTTGAGGATCTGATCGATGGTAAGCCGCCTGCCTCACTCCTTGCTTGCCCCTTGCCCTCTGATTTCTCTTCTGAATTGTGCTGCTCTTTGTTCTCTGTGCAGACTACTTTCTCGGCTACTCCATCTTCGCCACCCAAACCATCGAGGCCCATCGCGAGGAGCGCCGTCAGGCGGGGGCTGAAATCCCGCCGGACGCGAGCCGGACGCTTGAGGAACAACTCTTGGCGGTCCAAGCCCGGCTGCAGCCGGCTCACCGCATGCTCCGCCGCCTCCAACGCGTCGGGGCACAGGTGTTGGCCGCCCTCTGGCCAGGCGAAACGATTCCCCGCACCCCGAGTCGGACTGCCGACTGGCTGGAGGTTGCGGTTGGCCGCTTCGAGGCCTGGAAGGCATCGGCGGCCCGGCTTGGAGCTGGGCGGGCGCTGGAGTTCGTCCGAGCCTGGTACCCCGGGCTGAACCTGGACCAGCTGCGCACCTGGTGGCTGGAGGCCGACGAGGAGATGGAGGAGGTGCGGCCGGCTATCACTCAGCATGCCTCGACGATCACCGAGTGTACTGACATCAGCGTCTTCGCTCCTGAAATAAATGATGACGGCGTTGCCCAGCCGGAGGAGTGGTTCGGGCTGGACCCGGCAGCGGGTGAGGACTCGGCGGAGGAGATCGCTTCCAGCGATGAAGGTGAAGACGATGAAGGGGAGGAAGGCGAAGACGTCGAGCCGGCTAGTGGAGCGGCCAGCCAGCCCCAGCCTGACCGTGCCTCCAGCAACGAGGCGCGAGCTAGCGCGCCCTCTGCGGGAGGTGGTGATCATACCGAGGTTCGCCAGCCAGCCACTCCTCCAGCCAGCGCTGCCATCTCCACCGACCTGCCCGACTCGCCAGTCGCTCCCTTGGCTTAATCTGCCGCCCTTGCTTTTCCTGCTTGTTACTTTCTGAACAATTTTTGTTAAACTTGCGCAGTTCCACCCACTTGGGGTGTATTCATGCCGGCCTTTCGAAGGCCTTTTGTGTAAATATAATTATGTGTGTGTTTGGCTTCCATTCGCGTATGCTTTTTATCCTTAGGCTGTTTCCTTTGCCGCCTTCCCCTAGCTGCTGCCTTCCCAACCGGCGGCTGCTCTGCAGCCTGCGGGTAAGGAAGAACTTGGCTATATATTTTTTTGGGAGGGCAAGTACTCGAGCTTTCTTAGATTGAAGCAAGGTGAATGGAAGCCGGCCAGCCGGCTACTCTGGTAGTCGGTCGGCGGTAGGAGAAAAACCGGCTTTTGTTATATTAGTCCGTTAGTCCCTAGCCGTTTTTCGTGTGGGCGTCCTTTCCTGCCTTCAACTCTTGCCAGCCGGACAGCCGGTTCTTCGAACTGCTACTTTTGGCAAGAGGAGGCTTTGGTGCCGGCACACTACTTGTCTGACCGCGGGTAGGACTTCTGATATAACTCAAGGCGGCCAGTCCCCGGGCCGACTAGTCGAACCCGGTGCTGGACGAAAAAAGTGAATGTAATGACATAATCATAAGCATGATACTCTTCATTCATATATAGAAGATGGCAGTCCCCGAGCTCTCCTCGGGGGGCCTATTGTCTCATACTTAATACAAAAGTTAGCGTGATACATACTACATTTCAACTATAAAATCTTCGGAGGAGGTTGGCGTTCCATGGTCGTTCTGACTCCTTGCCGGAGTCATCTTTCTTTCATACCTTCGGCTTCTGTGCGTCGATCAGGTAGTAGGAGTCATTTCCCAGCGCTCTGCTGATGACAAAGGGCCTTCCCAAGGGGCGGAGAGCTTGTGCTGGCCGGCTGTTCGCTGGATCAGCCGGAGCACGAGGTCGCCCTCTTGGAAAGATCTTGGCTTGACCTTCCGGCTATGGTAGCGGCGCAAGCCCTGCTGGTAGATGGCGGACCGGCTGAGGGCTAATAGCCGGCCTTCTTCCAGCAGGTCGACGCCGTCTTCTCGTGCTTCCTTGGCCTCCGCCTCCGTGTACATGGTTACCCGAGGCGAGTCGAACTCGATGTCAGGTGGGATGACCGCCTCAGCACCATACACGAGGAAGAAAGGAGTGAAGCCGGTTGACTTGTTTGGGGTAGTGCGCAGACTCCAAAGGACGGCCGACAGCTCATCGAGCCAACAACCGGCCGAACGTTCCAGTGGTACGACAAGTCGGGGCTTGATGCCAGAAAGGATGAGGCCGTTGGCTCGCTCAACTTGGTCGTTTGACTGCGGGTGGGCAACGGATGCTAAGTCCAACCGGATGCCCTGCGTCCCGCAGAAACGCGCCAATGCTCCCTTGGCGAAATTCGTGCCGTTGTCGGTGATGATGATGTGTGGCACGCCGTACCGAGTTGTTATATCTGCGATGAATGTCACGGCAGTTGGCCCATTCAGCTTCTTGATCGGCTTTGCCTCAATCCATTTGGTGAATTTGTCCACGGCGACAAGCAGATGTGTCATGCCGCTGCGTGTCGTCTTGAATGGGCCCACCATGTCCAGTCCCCAAACGGCGAAGGGCCAGGTGAGGGGAATGGTCTTGAGTGCCGAAGCCGGTAGGTGTTGCTTGGAGCTGAAGACTTGGCACCCTTTGCAATGTTTAACTAACTCCTTGGCGTCATCCAAAGCAGTCGGCCAAAAGAACCCATGGCAGAAAGCTTTGGCGACGAGTGATCTTGAGGCCGCATGGTGGCCGCATTCTCCTTGGTGGATGTCTCTGAGGATTGCAATGCCCTTCTCTTGCTCAACGCATCGCTGGAAGACTCCAGTGACACTGCGCCTGACGAGCTCTCTGTTGACGATTGTGTATGCTCCGGCTCGGCATTCGACTTGTCTTGCCTCTGTTTCGTCAGCCGGCAGTTCTTGGTTTATTAGGAAGTTGAGGATGGATTGGGCCCATGACGGAGCTGCGACTTCTTCTATAGCCAAGACGGCTACTGCGACCAGGGCGGGCGGGCTGGGTGGTGAAATGTTGGAGTCGGTCGCCGTCTGTTGTGTTGGTGCAGTCCCCGGGCCGACTACCGCAGTCCCCGAGCCGGGTATGGCAGTCCCCGGGTCGGGCGTAACTACGGAAGTCCCCGAGCCGCCTACTGACGTTCCCGGGCCGATTATCGAAGTCCCCGAGTCACTTGCTTGGTTCTTCGAGCCGGACCCGGCCGCGTCGGGGTCAGGCGGAACGAAGATGGAAAAGGACTCTGGAGATGGCTTGATAGACGGCTTGAGGAGGCATTGCAGAGAGACGCCGGTTGGTATTGCCTGCCGAGTGGAGCCTATTCGAGCCAGGGTATCTGCTGGCTCGTTGTCGGCTCGTGGTACGTGGAGGAACTCGCATCCTTCAAAGTACCCGCTGATCTGCTGAACGAGGAAGCGGTAGCTTGCCATATTTGCGTCCTTGGTGTCCCAGTCGCCGGATGATTGCTGGACTACCAAATCCGAGTCGCCGTAACATAGGATCCAGCGGATGCCGAGTTCTTTGGCAAGCCGGAGCCCATGTACGAGCGCCTCGTACTCGGCCATGTTGTTGGAGGTGGCAAAGTGAATTTGCAGCGTGTATCTAAGTCTGTCGCCTTTGGGAGAGGTGAGGATGATGCCGGCTCCCAAGCCGGTGTGCATCTTGGACCCGTCGAAGTGCATGCGCCAATGAGTGGAGTCGGGAGCCGGCGGCAGGTACTGGGTCTCGGCCCAGTCGACGAGGAAGTCAGCCAATGCTTGGGACTTGATGGCGGTGCGAGGCTGGTAGAAGATCGTGTAGGGGGCTAGCTCGATGGCCCATTTCGCCACCCGGCCGGATGCATCCCGACTGCCTATGATCTCGGCAAGCGGGGCGGTGCATACAACCATGATGGGGTGCTCGTCGAAGTAGGGCTTCAGCTTCTTGGCGGCGAAGTACACGCCGTAGCACATCTTCTGGTAGTGCGGGTAGTTCTGCTTCGAGGTAGACAACACCTCACTCAAATAGTACACCGGCCTCTGGACCGGCTGGGCTCGGCCCTCTTCTGGGTGCTGGACTACGATGACGGTGCTGACCACCCGGCTGGTTGCAGCAATGTAAAGGAGCATGGGCTCTTTCTCAGTCGGCGCCGCCAGGACAGGCGGCGTGGCCAGCATCTTCTTCAGCTTGTGAAAAGCTTGGTCGGCTTGATCGTTCCACTCGAAGTGAGTGGTCTTCTTCATGAGGCGATAGAGGGGGAGAGCTTTCTCTCCGAGCCGGCTGATGAAGCGGTTCAGGGAGGCCAAGCACCTGGTGAACTTCTGGACGTCTCGAAGTTTGGTGGGAATCGCCATTCTCTCAATGGCCTTGATCTTTGTAGGGTTGCATTCGATGCCGCGTTCAGAGACCAGGAAGCCTAGGAGCTGGCCGGCTGGCACTCCGAACACGTATTTCTCGGGGTTGAGCTTGATCTGGAACCGGCGCAGGTTCTCAAATGTTTCCTTGAGGTCTTCCAGCAAGGTGTCGCGCTTCTCCGTCTTCACCACAACATCGTCTACATAGACGTGGGCATTTCTGCCAAGCTGCTTGAGGAGGCATTTCTGCATGCAACGCTGAAAACTGGCACCGGCATTTCTCAAGCCGAATGTCATAGTCAGGTAGAAGAAAGCTCCAAATGGCGTGATGAAGGCGGTCTTTAGGCGGTCGGCCGGATCTAGCTTTATCTGGTGGTATCTTGAGTAAGCATCCAAGAAACTCAACAGCTCGCATCCGGCCGTGGAGTCTATCACTTGATCAATCCTTGGCAGGGCAAAGGGATCTTTGGGACAGGCCTTGTTGAGGCTCGTGTAGTCTATGCACATGCACCACTTGTTGTTCTTCTTCAGCACGAGGACCGGGTTGGCGAGCCACTCTGGAAAGAAAACCTCCATAATGAAGCCGGCTGCCAGAAGCCGGGCTATCTCTTCCCCTACAATCCTTCTTTTCTCCTCCGATAGTCGGCGGAGGGGTTGTTTGACTGGTTTTGTGCCTTCTCGGACGTGTAGCTTGTGCTCGACGAATTCCTTGGGAACACACGGCATGACCTTAGGGGACCATGCAAAGATGTCCCGATTCTCACGGAGGAAATCGGTGAGCTCGCCTTCCTATTTGCTGTTTAGGTTTGCCCCGATGATGGCAAACCTTTCTGGGTGCTCGGGGTCAAGAGGTATCTTCTTCGTCTCCTTGGCCGGCTGGAAAGATCCTTGGGCATCACACTCCTTGGGATCAGGGGACAGGGCCGGCTGTTTTCCTGCCATGGCCACGACTCGGTCCAACATCTTCTTTTCTTCGGCAATCACAAGGGACACGGCCAGCCGGCTACTGGCTGCTGCGTACTCGGAGGACTTCTTGTAATCGCCGGCTATGGTGATGATGCCCTTGGTGCTCGGCATCTTCATCTTGAGGTAAGCATAGTGGGGAACAGCCATGAACCTGGCCAGGGCAGGACGGCCAAGCAGTGCATGGTAGGGGCTCTCCAGGTCCACCACTTCAAACCAGATTGCTTCCCGGCGGAAATGATCCTTGTCCCCAAAGAGAACATCAATCTTGATCTTGCCAATGGGGGCGCAGGACAGGCCAGGTACAATGCCATGGAACACAGTTCGAGTAGGCATGAGTTTCTTCGTCTTGACGTTCAGCTTCTCCAGGGTGTCATGGTACAGGATGTTGATGCTGCTCCCGCCGTCTATCAGCACGCGGGAGAAGCGGGCGGCGCGTCTGTCCGTTGCAAGGGTGGCATCCAAAACCAACGCATAAGAGCCGGGAGATGGCATCACCTCTGGGTGGTCGGCCCGGCTCTGGCTGATAGGCTTTTCTGACCAGTGCATGTGCTCGGAGGGGTTGGTAGCAATCGTGTTGACTTCCTGGTGCTCTCGGCGTCTGCTGCGCCAGTCTTCGGGTTGGCTTGTAAAGACGACATAGGTGGCATGCTCGTCGGGAACTCATCGTGCACGGCTCTGACTGTTGGCCGAGTGGCCGGCTGCTGCGGAGCCGGAGGCGGCGGACCAGCAGGCGAAGGCGGCGCGAGCCCTTCGCCTTTGGAGATTCGGGTGAGCCAGTGGCACTTCCGGGTGGTGTGATTGGACGGCTTCACGCCGCTGTGGAACTTGCATGGGGCGTCGAGAGTTTGCTCGTAGGAGAAGGCTGGCTGCCAAGCCGGCCTGCCGCCCTTCTGCTTCTTGGGTGCGGGCCGCCCTTCAGGCTGCTCGTCTTTGACTGTGGCCACCTGTCGACTGGTGGAGGACGGTACGGGGCCCTTGCGCTTGTGGTCGTTCTAGTGCGGGCGTCGGCCGGAGTCCCCAACCGGCGTCTTGGGCGCCGGGTTGAGTACCTTCCCAGACGCGTCTACCCGGAGTTCAGTCTTCATTGAGGAGTCGGTGGTGGCGTACTTGTCCGCTATGACCAGAAGCTCGTCGAGGGTAGTCGGCTCATCGCAGAGGAGCTTGTGCTTGAGGAGGGTGCCTTCTCAGCACCCGGCAGTGAAGTATTCTATGGCCTGCACCTTGTGCACCCCTTTGCAAGAGTTGCGGAGCTCGGCCCAACGCGTGAGGTAGTCGCGAGTGGACTCGGCGGGGCCTTGCACGCACAAGGAGAGCTGTCTGGGCTTGGGAGCCCGCTTGTAGGTGCTGGTGAAGTTGCGGACGAAAGCTTCTGTGAAGTCTAGCCAGCTGTTGATGCTGTATGGCTTGAGGCTGTTGAGCCAGGTCCGCGCCGTGCCTTGCAGCATGAGGGGCACATACTTCACGGCAACGCGCCTGTTGCCGTTTGCTATGCGAACCGCTGTGGAGTAGTCGATCAACCAATCTTCCGGCTTCACGGAGCCGTTGTACTTGGGCGTGTCTCTTGGGAGCGAGAACCCTTTGGGGAAAGGCTCATCGCGGATGCGGGGGCCGAAGCAAGGCAGGCCGACATCATCTTCTTCTTCTAGCGCCAGGGATCACGCTAGGCGGTCGATCCGATGGCGGGCGTCGTTCTCGCCGACTCCTTCGCGGCGACCTAGTCGGCCGCTGAGAGTCGGATGCGCGACAGGCGGTGGGGTGGGATATCTCTCCCCACGAGGCGGAGGCGGAGGCGGGCTGCCCCGCCGCTCCATGGCTCGGGGACGACCTTCTGCGTCTCGCTCGATGGAGACCCGGGTTCGGCTTCGGCTGGCAGCCGGCTCTTTCTCGTGTCGCGCGCGGGTTTTACCCGCAGTCGGCATCCGGGACGTCGCGCCATGCTCTCGGTGCGGGGGAGGGCTTTCCGTGCGGGCGTCGACTTCGTGCCGCTGTGCGGCTGCATAGATTAGCTGCTGGATGCGTCTGGTCATGTGGGGGAGTTCTTCGGCCCCCAGTCCGTCTAGCTCGTCTACGGCCGCCTGGGCAGCGCGCAGGTTCTCGAGTGGAGTGGCGTAGACTGGGCGGTCGACTCCTAGCATGTCGGCGACGACAGTGCCGCGCTGTCTTACAACGCCGGCTCGGCTCGGTCCGCCTAGGAGCGGCGTGCCAAAGGCGGCGCGGTTGACTTCGCGCTGGTGGGCCTCAGTGAGGCGTCTCATGGAAGCCAACTTTCGGCTCTCCGCGAGGAGGGCGAGGCGGCGAACCTCCAGTGCTTCAGCATCGGCATCGGCCGGGAGGGGGATGGACAAGTCGTGGACCGCCGCATGTGGGGCGCTGAGGGCGTTTTCGCCAGAAGCGCCACCGTGGCTGATGACCATCACCTCGATGGTGGCACCGTCACAGCCATCGGCTCGGGGAAGCGGGTCGTTGTAGATCATGACGTCCGTGGGGAAAGCGCCGAGCGAGGCCGTGTCGGAGTTGACAGACATCGGATCGGTGGAGCAAACAGACTCCAAGTCCACAGCAGGCTCACTGGAGACGTGGAGCTGGCCGAGGAGGTTGACGAGGTGGTCGGTGCCCGCGTCGGAGGCGAGCTTGTCGGAGATGAAGGTCTTGCCAAGGAGATCGGTGAGGCCGCTTGCTGCGCAGACGTTGGCGACGCCTTGCAGCGCATCGTGGCAAGCGCCATCGGGTGTGCCGGAATGGCTACGCTCGCTGGCGAGGAAGAGGGTTCCCGTCCAGAACAGGTCTCCGGACGACGGTGCACCTGGCCCCACGGTGGGCGCCAAATGTTGGGTGGTAGGTGCGACATATGCCAACGGGTGGCTTATCTTTGTGGGAGTCAGTAAGACGTCGTCGGTGCCTGGAAGCGGGATGAGGCGAAGACATGCACGCCGGCGAATCTTACCCAGCTTCGGGGCTCTCCGTGGAGATAACACCCCTACTGCTGCTCTGCGGGGTCTCCGCATGATCACTAGATGAACGAGTGGTTACAGGATGCTCCTTGAGCTGTTTGGCGAGAGGGGGAAGAAGGGCACGGCTCGCTCTCTTCTCCTCCTTATGTTGTGTGTAAAACTAGCACAGATCCACCCTTTGCAAGGGTGCCCCGGGGGGTTTATATAGGCCCACCCCCCGGGGGTACAATGGTAATCCGGCTGGGTGTGGGCCCTAGCCGTCTGTGACTACGCTCGCCGGCTTCTGCGCCGACTGCTGGGGCCCGCCGGCTGGTGGGTCCCGCCGGCTGCCAACTCCTTGGCAACAGGCAGGCCCCACTGCCAAGGGTCTTGTCGGTGGTTGGTTACTGTTGCCTCAACCTGATGACGAGGGATTCGTCGAGGTAAGCGTGGCTACAGTGCCGCCGTCCGGCAGGCGATCGTTGTAGCCTTACCGCGTCTTGTCTCCTTAATGGGGCGTCTCCTTCGAGGGGGGAAGCGAGCCGACTACGGGGAGCCGGCCCCGTCTCAGGCCGACTGGGGGAGGCCTGGCCGCCTTCAGGCGTCTCTCTTCCTGAAGGGGCCCACCGCCCGTGGGCCACGCTGGCGGCCCATCGTGGGTGACATCAGGGTCAACATGGCAATAGTGTCGCGTCGGACGGGTCATGGCCACTCCGTACGGTGCACTGTGCCAGGCGTGCTCCGGGATTCGGGGGTGGCAGGCTTTACTGTAGCCACGCCCCGTCACATCGCCGTTATGGGGATGCAGACTTCGAGGGTACGATCTTGACCGCTTGGTGGGAGCCGGCCTCTTGGAGTCGGCCTTCTCGTGGCCGGCTTCTCGGAGCCGGCCCTCCCGTGGCTTTCTTCATGAGGGCTAAATGTCGGGCCGCCTTCCGATAGTCGGCCTGGGAGACAGCCGGCAAGGGGAAGGCGGTCCACGTCTTGGATTCTTGAGGGCCGGATCGGCTCGTTCAGAAAGACTAGGAGGAGCCGGCTAGGCTACCCGTGGTCATTTACTCCGACATCCATCGAACCAGCCACCTCCTCCTCGATCCAAATCCTCCCCTGTCCAGACGCCGCTGCCACCCTCTCCATTTCTCTCGGGATCACCAACAAGCCAATCGCTAGAGCTCACCTCCAGATCTGTAAACACATCCATCCATCAGCCATGAGGGCCTCCCCTGCCTTCCCGCTCGGTCTGGATCGGAGCCCGAGCGAGAAGAGCTCGCTCCCGAAACAGCGCACTCCTCGGCACCTCCGAGCACCTCGCCACCATCCCTCGCCGGCCATCGGAGCCCTCGCCGTCCCCGACCGTGACGCAGGACCAGACCGCCCCTTGCTCCTCTTCCTTCTTCCTTTTCCTTTAGCTCCTTTTCCTTCTCTTTCTCTTTGTCTCACATCTCTCCCGCTCACAGGACGCCATGACCGAGCCGAGCTTGAGCTCGAGCTCGGGTTGATCCGCCCGTCTCCGTCCGGCTTCTTCCGCTAGGAGCACCACTGCGTCGACCGCCGCCGTCATGCCGTTCTCCTTCGACGATGGAGCTCCCGCAAGCCATCCCCGACACTGGTCCTCTTCTGCAGCATCCCGGCGCCACGCGCCCATGCCTCCTTCCCCACGCACGGATCCGCCGACGCGCCGTCGTGGAGTTCCGCGCCAAGCTACCGTCTCCTGCCTCGCCGTCCAGTCCCCGCGGCGTCGTCCAGGACCCTCACGGCCTCCCCTGCTTCTGTTGTGCGAGTTGGAACGCCCCAGCGATGTTGCCTCCCTTGCGCCGCCTTCTTGTGCCGCACCTGCGCCGTCGGTCTTCCTCCATGATGCTGCCGCTCGAGAGCCATGCGCCAAGTCCCCGCATCGTCGGAGCCCGGCTTCGCGCCATCTTCCTGTCGACCGCGAGCTCGCGCTCGAGTTTTTCCTCTGCGGGCGTCGTCTGCATCGCCCCTCGCTTCCCCCGCTCGCCCGACCGCGTGCGTTGACCACGCCCTGCTGTGCCTCGCCTCGATCTGGAGTTGGCCCAGGGCCGCGCCCGTCAACCTCCAGATCCACCGGGTGGGCCACACCGCTGCAGGCCCAGCCACGCCATATCTGCCAGCCCAAGCCGGCTTGCTGCACTGACCGGGCCAGGCCCATGGTGAGCGCCCCAGCGCCCAGCAATTTTGGCCCGTGTCTTGTTTTTTTTCAGATCTGTGTTTCAGCTTTTTCCAGAGTTTGTCAGTTTTACAAAAAAACCCTTGAACTTCATGCATATCTTAATTCACAAACTAAGCATCACATGTAAAAACTTTATATATGAAAAATGCTTAAAATTGTGTCTAGTTTCATAATATGTCACTTTCACCCATGTTTAAAATGTTTAAATTATTGTTTGTGTAGATTTACTCTTATGCCATGCTAAAATGGTTTATTTCATAACTAAATAACCGTAGCTCCGATTTTAACAAACTTTATATGTAAATGGGGTAGAAAAATGCCTAGTTTAACATGGTGCACTCATCTTGCATGTTTAATAACTCTAAAATATGCTTTAGGAAAGAACAGTACCAAACCTAAAATATGCACATGAGGAGTTTCCAGACTTGTTGTTTGTTGTTCCGGCCTCATTTAAACTGGCCTAGGTAGGTAGTTTTGTTATGCTTCACCTCTTGCCATGTAATCCACATTTAATATTGTTGGGTACATAAACAAGATCGAACTAAATAACTTGAACGTGGTGTTTCGTCAATATGCGACGGAGTTGCTTATTGAGCTTCACTTAATTTGTAGGATTGTTTGTGCATTTTTCCATGCCATGCTTCATTAAACCGGACATGCATCATGCCATGTTCATGTGTTGGATGTTTACTATGTTGTGTGCTTCTTTCTGGTGTTGCTTCTTCTGGTTGGTTCCGATAACGTCGCGTTTGTGAGGATCCGTTCGTCTACATCTGTTTGTCTTCTTCATGGACTTGTTCTTCTTCCTTGCGGGATCTCAGGCAAGATGACCAAACCCTCGAAATCACTTCTATCTTTGCTTGCTAGTTGCTCTCTCTTTTGCTATGCCACGATACCTACCACTTGCTATATCATGCCTCCCACATTGCCATGTCAAGCCTCTAACCCACCTTGTCCTAGCAAACCATTGTTTGGCTATGTTTCCGCTTTGCTCAGCCCCTCTTATAGTGTTGCTAGTTGCAGGTGAAGATGAAGTTTGTTCCATGTTGGAACATGGATATGTTGGGATATCACAATATCTCTTATTTTATTTAATGCACCTATATACTTGGTAAAGGGTGGAAGGCTCGGCCTTATGCCCGGTGTTTTGTTCCACTCTTGCCGCCCTAGTTTCCGTCATACATGTGTTATGTTCCTTCATTTTGTGTTCCTTACACGGTTGGGTGTTATGGGGAGCCCTTGACAGTTCGCTTTGAATAAAACTCCTCTAGCAAGGCCCAACCTTGGATTTACCATTTGCCTCACCACCACCTACTTTTTCCCTTGGGAGTCGCTCTCCCGAGGGTCATCTTTATTTTAACCCCCCGGGCCAGTTCTTGTCTAAGTGTTGGTCCGAACCTGGTATCCTGCGGGGCCACCTCGGGGAAACTCGAGGGATGGTTTTACTCGTAGCTTGACCTATCCGGTGTTGCCCTGAGAACGAGATATGTGCAGATCCTATCCGGATGTCAGCGCATCGGGCGGCTTTGCTGGTCTTGTTTTACCATTGTCGAAATGTCTTGTAACCGGGATTCTGAGACTGATCGGGTCTTCCCGCTAGATGGAATATCCTTCGTTGACCGTGGGAGCTTGTGATGGGCTAAGTTGGGACACCCCTACAGGGTTTTGAACTCTTGAAAGTCATGCCCGCGGTTATGGGCAGATAGGAATTTGTTAATATCTGGTTGTAGAAAACTTGACACTTAACTTAATTAAAATGCATCAACTACGTGTGTAGCCGTGATGGTCTCTTTTCGGCGGAGTCCGGGAAGTGAACACGGTTCTTGTGTTATGCTTGAACGTAAGTAGTTTCAGGATCACTTCTTGATCACTTCTAGTTCACGACCGTGCATTGCTTCTCTTCTCGCTCTTATTTGCGTATGTTATCCACCATATATTCTTAGTGCTTGCTGCAGCTCCACCTCATTACCCATTTCCTACCCATAAGCTTAAATAGTCTTGATCTCGCGGGTGTGAGATTGCTGAGTCCTCGTGGCTCACAGATACTTCCAAACAGTTGCAGGTGCCGATGATACCAGTGCAGGTGACGCAATCCAGCTCAAGTAGGAGCTCGATGAAGATTGTGTTTGTGTTGTTTCGTTTCTAGTTGATCAGTAATGAGCCCAGTCGGGGCGATCGGGGATCTATGCATTTGGGGTTGTCTTTATTTTGGTTCCGTAGTCGGACCTTGTTTGTATCTGGATGATGTAATGCTATATTCATGTATTGTGTGAAGTGGCAATTGTAAGCCAACTCTGTACCTCTTTCTTATTCAGTACATGGGATGTGTAAAGATTACCCCTCTTGCGACATGCCTACAATGCGGTTATGCCTCTAAGTCGTGCTCCGACACGTGGGAGATATAGCCGCATCGTGGGTGTTACACCTGACACCAGCTCCAGAGCCTGAGCCGAAGCCACCCCTTGACCCTTATCGACAGTCTGTTTATCAGTGGGATCCGAAGGAGATCGCCAACCAGTGGCACCTAGAGGACACTCCTCTGTACACCGGAGAGGGCAGTTTTCAGCCATGGCCCTAGACCAACTTAGGCCAAAAGCCTAAGCTTGGGGGAGTACGTATTTTTCACCGACATTACATTCATGTTCACACACTCATGCCAGTTGTCGGTGCTCATACTTTTTCATTGTACCATTCATGCTAGTTTAATTTCTTTTTAAGCCTTCTTCTTGTGTGTTTGAGAAACCTTAAGAAAAACCAAAAAAATTAGTTGTAGCTTTTAGCTAGTTTACTTTCCATGGTTGTAGTAGTAGTAATTAAAAGAAAACCCAAAAAGATTTCTCGTTCTTATTTTGCTTGTTGGGAGCTTTCCTGTGTAAATAGTTTTGTTTTATTTCTTTTCTTTGGGGGTCGAGAGGAGAAGACCATGATGAAAATGTTGAGTGGCTCTCATATGCATTATTGTTGATCTAACAAAGAGCCTATATTACCTTGTCTTCTCCCTTGTATTAAATGCTTGCAGATTTTAGCTTAGTCCAATGCACGTGCACAATTATTATTATTCACACCGTTCGGTTGTGCAAGTGAAAGGCAATAATGATGATATATGATGGACTGATTGAGATGAGAGAAGCTGGTATGAACTCGACCTATCTTGTTTTTGTAAATATGATTAGTTCATCGTTCCTGATTCAGCCTATTATGAATGAAACATGTTTGCAATGACAATTAGAGACTACAGTTCCTCATGCCATGCTTAATTAGCTAGGAATTTATAATGGTTTACCTTGCATGCTAACATGCTATTAAAATGGTTGTGATGTGATATGATAGGGTGGTATCGTCCTTTGAATGATTCGAGTGGCTTGACTTGGCACGTGTTCACGCATGTAGTTGAAACAAAATCAACATAGCCTCCACGATATTTATGTTCATGGTGAATTATATCCTACTCATGCTTGCACTCAGTGTTAATTAATTTTAATGCATGTTCGTGACCGTTGTCGCTCTCTAGTTGGTCGCTTCCCAGTCTTTTTCTAGCCTTCACTTGTACTAAGCGGGAATATTGCTAGTGCATCCACTTCCATAAACCCCAAAAATTATTCCATATGAGTCCATCATACCTTCCTATATGCGGTATCTACCCGCCGTTCCAAGTAAGTTTGTATGTTCCAAACTCTAAACCTTCAAATGAAATTCTGCTTTGTATGCTCGAATAGCTCATGTATCAACTAGGGTTATCTATATCTTCCATGCTAGATGGGTTATTCTCACGAGGAGTGGACTCCACTCCTCATTCACGAGAAAATGGCTGGTAACCGGGATGCCCAGTCCCATGCTTAAATTAAAATAATTGTAAACAAAACTCCCCCAGGATTGTTGTTAGTTGGAGGCACCCGTTGTTTCGGGCAAGCCATGGATTGATTTTTCTTGGTGGTGGGGGAGTATAAACTTTACCATTCTATTTGGGAACTGCCTATAATGTGTGTAGCATGGAAGATATCAAGATCTCTTGGTTGTTATGTTGACAATGAAAGTATACCACTCAAAATATTATTCATCTCTATTACAAAAATCGAGCTATGGCACCTCTACAAATCCCTGCTTCCCTCTGCGAAGGGCCTATCTATTTACTTTTATGTTGAGTCATCATCCTCTTATTAAAGAGCACCAGGTGGAGAGCACTGCTGTCATTTGCATGCGTTACTATTAGTTTACATTGAGTATGACTGTGACTGAATCTCTTTTACCATGAATTACAATGTTTAGTCAATCCTTGATCTTCATAGGTATTTTTTGCGGTCTCAGAAAAGGCTAGCGAGATACCATCTTATTATATCATATTATTATTGTTTTGAGGAAATGCCGTCATCCAAGATTTATTATTACTAGCACATATGCACGTGCATTGCAACGGGAGAGAAAAATTAGTCTTTGTCATAAAAATTAATTGTAAGGAATAAAAGAATCCCTAGCATGTTTAAACATAACTCATAATACTCACTGGATTCTATCTCCGCTCACTGGATCACAGTCTGTTGTCACACATGCCATTTAAACATGTTTTGTTTTCCTAACATGCAATAGCTTCAGTTTGCAAAGCATCAGCTACCTTCAGTAGCTTAAATTTTTTTGCTAACATGCAGCAGCTTCAGTTTGAAAGCATCAGCTGCCTTTTGAATTCGTCTGACTCACAGTCCCCTTGAACATCCCTAATTACAAAGCCCTAGCCTCCAGAGTTGCTAAAGACGCACCGCTGTTTATCTTCAGCACCTCAGCGGCCGGCGGTTTCTTCACACTCAAGTGCACTCCTGGTCAAGCGAATTGCAATCACATCTCCTTTTAAACACTTTCAGGAGGTTAAAACCTTGTTTCTTCTAAAACATCATGTTTTGCTAAAAATTATCATTCTTCAAACTTTACTATGTCATACATCTAATCTATCATAATCTGGATCTAGATCCATCCGCAATTTTGCATGCCTATAATTATACAAACGCCAAGCCAGCAGACCATGTGTCTCCAATTTGTTTCGAGCCTTGTAACAGTAATACCCAGTCTGCATACATAACCAGCTACCTGGATAATTCTGACTAACAAAATGAAGTACCTACATGAGGTTAACTGGAAAATTTCAGCATCTTTAAACCATTGATATTCTGACCAAAAGGACTACACAAAAACTTTTCCAGCTTGATGATATCAGTACAATTTCTCTTTAGTCGAATAAGGGCTGTTTCATCAACGAACAATAAGATGCAGGTCACCATTCCATCGTTTCATTGAACTGTAGAGAGAGAAGAACAACTTATTTTTCAAAATAATTTTTTTTTTGATGGGAATAGCAGGAGCTCTGCCTTTGCATTATAGAAGAGAAGACATACAGAAACGGATGGACCAACGAGAGGAGGTCGCATCCCACATTACAACGTGAGGTTTAGGAGACAGAAAAAATTACGGCCCTACAAAGGGAATCCCTCTAGTTGCCTCCCCAAAGCACTTGATGTCATCCTTGATGAGCCCAGCTAGAGCAGTAGCAGTCAGCTCTTTATTCTCGAATACTCGTTGATTTCTCTCCTTCCAGAGGTTCCACACAGTGTAGGCTGCCACGGTCATATTCAGCCTGTTTTGCTCCTTCGATCCGCCGGCGGAGCAGAGCCTCTCCCACCACTCACCCACAGTCTGCGCCTCGTCGGCCACAGCGAACATTGCATTTTCAGAGCTCTAACCTTCCAAATAAAGGACTTCATAGAGTTAAGACGACATGCATGTTGAAAGCTCTAACCTTCCAATAGTCCCAAAACCAGCGACTCCCTGATTATCTTTAGTATATGCACTAATGTACAGATATTCATGTGATTTACAACCCACACAAAACTACTATAAGATGGAACATTAAGCTTTGAATTTTCTGTTAGAAAAGAAATGATAGCAGCCTTTTCTTTAGAAATAGAACATATATAGATAGGCATCCATTTAACTGGTATTTTAGATATACATTTGTCTTAGTTTCACAGAGCACATCCAATTGACAATACGTTCCTGTCCATTCAAGATTGGAAGTGTGGTATCCCCGCTCAAGCACACTATCAAACCTCCAAAACAATAATCTAATGCCCACGTAGAGTGATCAACTGTAACACAAGACCACATATTGCACATGCTGCAGGCTTCCGATCACTTATGGTTAGCACCTAAATATTTCAGATATCATGATTAGATTGACTAAGTGATATATGAAAGATCTCTACAATGATGATATGCATAACACCATTAGCTCCTTTTCCAAAAGTAAGTCACAATAGTGACTACATGACAGTAAATGCTTCTTAGACACATCATACAGTCAACAACAAAACTGAGGTCTGCATCTTACTACCTAATGATTTAATGAAGCTGCACAAAAATTAGAAACAAAAAGGTATTCTAGAGCTAAATGGTTTAATTTAACTGTAACAAAATTACAAGGCTGCAGAAGATTTGACCGTACCCGCTCGTGCTTCATCACGAAATTGTCAAAATTTGATGTTGACAAAATCTCCAAGCCAAAGCCGTACATCGACGAAATTCTATGTTGCCAAATGCTAAACATGAACCAACTATGTTAGACCAATGGAGCGGTATTGATCCATAGCCTGCAAATCCATTCGAGGATTCTGCAGAACAAAGCAAAAAAACAGCATACGGCAGTCATGAAAGCTGAATTGATAGAAAGAGTTGTACCAAGGAAATTACCTTGAGGTCAGTGTTGAGAAGTGGCAGCCGGCAGGTTGGGAGACGTGGACATGCTGATCACACAGATCGGGGATGCGCTGCTCACACACCTCCACCACGGGTCAGCCACTCACATAAACACTTCAATTCCTTAGTTTGATAGAACCCCAAGGTTTATCCCGTACCTTTTCAGCCCCCAAATCTTTATGAGAATTTCCCTCTCCAGCTCTAAGTTCCCCAATCCGTCATATAAGAAAGCAAGAGAGAATTAGGGAGCCGGAAACAATAACCTGTAAGAGTATGGTGAGGCAGGGGAGGGGCCTTGTGCAGGTCTTGCTGACGACGTCCGCCCGATCCCGTCAGCAGCGAGGTGTGCCATGGTGGCGGTGCCGACGTTCCTGATTCTAGCGGTCGGCGCCCCGGCAGTCGACAACGACACCGCCCACCCGCGCCTCCGTCTGCATTAGCAGGCGGGCAGGTCAGGATCTCAGGGTGGATATGAAAATTTGGCTAGGGTTTGCTCGCAGAGGAGATCGGCGACACGGCGGCGCCGATGTCGGAGTTGAAGAAGAAGATGTGGTCACGGCGTGATTCGGAGGGACACAGCGCGCGTTCTCAGGCGTGGCAACGTCGAGCTTCTCAAAGATCCGAGAGAGGCGACGGAGAGGGAAGAAGGGGACCGTGGGGAAGAGACAGCGATGCACGATGTATGGCTGGTGGTGGCGCGGATAAGCTCATATGGGGTAGCGGCATACGTGGGGCGGTAGCGATGGGTGGGAGAGGTAGAGGCCGGAAGTGGGATGCAGGGTACGGTGTGGGTTCAAGGCTTCGAGCAGATAGCATCAGAGAGGTGTGTGCGTGCGGGGCTTTTTAGATTTTTCTAGCTGGCTGTTTTTTTATCGCGTGCGTTCGACGAGCCGTCCAAGAAACTACGATCTTAGCCGTCGGTCTGCATGTTTAACGTAAAATTAACGGATATAAAATGATGACGTATAGAGAACTATGAAAGCATATGTCTTTTAATATGGGTCCGAATAACTGCCACACGTGTGGCATGGACGGGAACCCGTCCGCACGCCTCGTGTGGCATGGACGGGAACTGGCCTGCACGACCACGTCCGCGCGCACAAAAGCACGGCCCGCACGTCCGGTGTGTGGCAACCCCGCCCGCACTGCCCCGTCCGAGCCAGACGACCCGCTACCCGCACGACCCAGCTGTTTTCGGCCTCCGATCCATCCCCTCTCTCGTCTGCCGCCATCGTCCCCCACCTCTCGAACCCCGACCTTCGTCGCCGGCCATCTCTGGTTGCCATGGCAACCAGGGCAGATCCGTAGGGCGCTCCCACCGCAAACCACACCCCAACCCTCCCCGTCCCCACCCCCCCACTCCAACCCAGCCCTCCAGAGACGATCATCTAAAACCAGGTGAAATCTACCGATCTCATCCTTCTCATCCTTAAGGCTGAAAATCTCCCGATCTTGTATTGGGTCCATGCTATAGGGGTAGAACACTGCATGGTTCAGTGTATATTCGCAATTGCCAGGCAGAATACACCAGATCTGCCATGTACTACGTTTGAGATTAACTTAAGTTCATAGTTTAATTGACGGAAGTAGTTGGGTATGAAATGGATGAGTAGGAATCCCTAAAAAAGGGAAGGAAGGACAATTTTTGGAATGAAGGGGGTGGGAAAAATTAATTGCCACTTGCGTATAACAACAGTTGCCACCTTTCGTTGTCAGTAGCTGCCACCTATTTTGACCTGTTGCTTGCCATCCCTATCTTCTATGTGCAAGCAGCAGAAGAATACAATTCTTGTGGATTGTTGATGCCTTCTTGTTCATCCAGTGATTGAGAACACATCGGAAAGAAGCGAGACACGGAAAGAATGAATCACGAAGATGGCGCTGATGCTTGGGGTTCTCAAAGGCCAGAAACGCCCCCTTGGAATGCTTCAGAGTACAGTCAACTCATCTCTGCAGGGTCGTTGCTGCCACTACTAGAACAGTATGCAGGCGTAGGTATGATGCCTGATAACAAAAGAAGAGAACAGTTGCCATCTTCGCAACGATGAAGATGACATTCTACTTATGTCATGCACTGTCATTTTTTCGCAGGTTCTTATGACCAAAACACTCATAGGGGGCCCCCGTGGCAAGTTCAGTCACAAGGCGCTAACACTGACAAATGTACGGGCAGCCAACTTCAACTAGCTAGTATGTCTAATCAAGGTAATGCAAAACGAAAAAAGAGCACATGCTGCTGTGGACATGAAAAATGAACATGCAAAAAAACTGGCAAAAGGACTCACGAGTTATCACGGGTGAAAATGCAGAGCCTTCATGCAGCACGTGGCATCAGGCAGCACCCATGTACCTGCCATCGACGTCATACACAGGCGAGTCCATAAAAAAAGTGAAGTTGCGGATGCTCAATTAGCAGAAGGAGCATAGTTGACAACTACAATTGCCATGACTGGACATCTACAGTTGCCATGGATTAAAAACTACACTTCTCATCCCTGGACAACTGTTGTTGCCATCCCTGGACACCTGTAGTTGCCATGGAGGAACAACTGCAGTTGCCATGCTAGTGCAACTACATTTGCCATGCCATGACAACTGCAGTTGCCATGAAGGAACAACTGCAGTTGCCATACCGATGCAACTACAGTTGCCATGCCAGTAAAACTGCAGTTGCCACATCAGGGGCAACTGCAGTTGCCGTGCTAGCACAAAACTGCATTTGCCATGAATTGACCAACCACTACTATGCTTACAGGTTATTACGCTGGTGGTAACCCGGCAAACGTCTCGTGGCAAGCTTCACAAATTGCAGGTGGAGCACGTCATTATGGTGTCACAGACCACACAAGATGGTCAAATGCAGCACAACAAGGTAAGGAAAAAAACTGAACCACAAAAAACAGCGCTACATTTGTTATTTGTAGTTATTTGTAGGCAAAACAAATAGTTGCCATGTTTGTTGAACAGTAGCTGCCATGACTGGACAGCTACAGCTGCCATACATGTCCACGCGCAGACTCACGGCTTGCTGTTTGAAATGATGTCATGCCAAATCACTCGAAGATGGTGTGATCCGTTGCGATACACATGTTATCCAAACAAAAATCTTACTCTCGTACCTATTTTTTCTATTACAGGGCCTACAACTACACTGAACAGCGGCGCGGGGACATCTACGGCGGGGAGCTCTGAGCGCACGGAAGACGCGTTCCACCAGCCAGCAGACAATCATGCCGCAAACAATTTCGAGTCAGAGTCGGGAATGGCAATCACTCCAGCAATGCCGACAAGCACCCCTTTGAACACAAGCACTGGCAACACTCAAGTAGATGGAACTGCCGCCGATACTGAAGTGAATGATGAAACTGACGACGAGGCACAAGGGGATGAAGATGGTGGGCAATCAGAGATCGTGGTACCTCAGCCACCGTACATTGGGCAGAGATTTGAATCGTTCGAACAAGCAAAGGAATACTACCAGACATATGCAAAGTTCCATGGATTTGCGGTCAACACCGAGTACCATAGAAAAATTAAGAAAACTAACGAGTACAGAAGAGGTGAGATGAGGTGCCACAAGGCACGGAGGAACAAGAAGGGGAAAGGTGTTGCGCCTGTCGTTTCGGAATGAAAGAGAGGTATCATTCTCAAGACTGAGTGCCCTGTCCGGTGTAAGCTAAACGTAGATGGAGCACAGTGGGTGGTCAATGAATATTTTGACGAGCACAACCATCAACTCATAAAGAAGTTTGACCTGGTAAAATTTCTGACCGCCCATAGAGGGTTCACCCCCGTCGAAAGCAATTCGTAAAGCTGCTACATGATTGTAACGTCGGTCCATCAAGAATGGTATAGATACTATCTCTCATCCACAGCAAAAGGGGGACTCTGAGTAGCATGCCGTACATACCAGCTGACGTCACAAACCTACAGGCCAAGTACCGTAGAGAGAGCAAGTTGGCAGACATAGAGGCCACAATGGCCTACTTCGATGAAAAAGCGAAGAAAGATCCAGATTTCTTCTACAGGATAAGGTTGGACGATGAGGACCGTGTCAGGAACATGTATTGGGTGGATGGTGCTGCAAGGAGAGCCTACAAACATTTCCGAGATTGCATTTCATTCGACGCGACGTACCTCACCAATATGTACAAGATGCCATGCGCTCCGTTCATAGGAATAAATAACCACAATCAGTCGTTGCAGTTCGGCTGCGGGCTCGTCCGGACCGAAGACATGGATGGGTATGTTTGGCTGTTCAAGACCTTCTTGGAGTGCATGGATGGACTTGCTCCAAAGAACATAATAACAGACCAAGATTTCAGCATGTGTGCAGGCATAGAGGAGGTCTTTTCGTTGGCAGTGCACAGGCACTGCAGGTGGCACATTATAAAGAAGGCTGAGGAGACGCTAGGACCGTTCTTTGCTGACCGTCCAGAGCTGCACAAGGCATTCGAGCTGTGCGTGGACCACAGCTTGACAGTGGAGGAGTTTGAAAGGAGCTGGATGGCCATGACTGAAACACATCAAGTCCAAGACAAGGAGACTCTTGTTAGCCTGTGGGAGAAGCGAATGTACTGGGTGTCGGCCTACTTCATGCAGTGCTTCTTCCCCTTTCTGCAGACTACACGGCGCATCGAGGGGTTCAATGCTGTTTTGAAGCGGTACGTCAGCCCTGGCAACTCATTGCTACAGTTTGCCAAGCAGTACACAGCTTTGCAACAAAAAATTCTGGGATCTGAGCTACAGCAAGAAGCGACCATGGCACTAAAGCAGCCAAAATTGCTAACGTATTTACCGATAGAGAGGCAAATGAGCAAGATATACACCAACAAGATCTTTAACAAGTAAGTCAGTTGTGTTATAGTCTTATTTGCAGAAAAAGCACCAAGTCAGTAGGTGCCTTATAGAGTGCAATGCAGTTGCCATGATGTGCAGTTGCCATGTTTAATGAAATACTGTTTGCCATGCTTACTCAGCTGCATGTTGCCATGTTTAATGCACTGTGCTTCCATTGGGACATGTTGGCATGCAAATGCCAATATCAACTGGAAAAAAATGTTATATTGGCGACACATATGCCGAATGCAGTTGCCATGTTTAATAAAATGCATATGCCATGTTTGTTGAAATGCAATTGACATGTTTACTCAACTGTAGAGGCCATGTTTAAATAAAAGGGCAGTTGCCATGTTTTATGCAATGTTCTTCCATTGGGGAATGTTGGTGTGGAAAAATGACGATGTCCAGTTGAAAATGTACTACAGTTGCCATGTCTAGTGTACTGCATTTGCCATGTTCAACGTACTATATTTGCCATGTTCAATGAACTATGTTTGCCATCTTCAAACAAAATGTATTTCTATTTCCATGACAACATAAGGTGGTACAAGAAAAGAGCGCACGATAGTTTAACCGAAAACACACAAAACTTGCAGATTCCAGGAAGAAATAAAGCGTGCCAACATGTTCACGGCTTTCCAGGTGGACAAACATACGTTCAAGGTGTGTTCTATTTGAGGCATGTCAGATTCAGAACCTGAAGACCCGGACAAAGGAAGGAACTACTTCGTCAAAGCCTCGATAGGCGAAGGCGAGTACTACTGCCAATGCTGCAAGTTCGAATGGGACGACATTGTATGTTGTCATATACTAAAAGTAATGGACATGAACACTGTGACACGGATGCCCCGCCATTTCATAAGGCGGCGATGGACTTGGGACGCTGACGACGCGTTGGCGCCGCAGACAACACACGCAGTTCTGGCTGTGCATGATGAGAGACCTGAGTCAACCATGGAAGCCGTGAGGCATGTTGTGCTGACAAAGAACTATGCTGAGCTAATTGATTAAGCGTGCAAGAGTGATGAGACAGCGAGAGTCACAGAAAAACATAGGAAGGCACTGAAAAGAGAGCTTGATGAGATCAAGAAGAGGAAAGCTGATGAAGCCTTACACCGGTTCCCCTACACATCAAGTGTGCCTTCATCCACGGGGCCATCATCTGAAAACTCGGAGATAGGATCTGGAACAGCAAGCACACAGACCCAGGTCAGGAACCCACCCCGTTCTATCACAAAGGGCGTCCAAGAGAGATAAGGTACAGGTCGGGATTGGAGATCCAAGCAAAACACAAGAAAACGAAGAAAGGGGCGGGCAATCCATGAGCAAAAATTGGGGCGATGTGACATGGTCCTTGTGGACATTTTGTTTTGTACCCTAGATGATGAGAATTTTTTTAAAAAAAATTGGGAGAATGACTCTTGACGGGCATCAGAAGTGGAAGGAAAATTCATTGAATGGATAAATGCAGTTGCCATGTTATGGGTACTTAATCTGCCATGTTATGTGTAGTTAATCTGCCATGTTATGTGTAGTTGGTCTGCCATGCTATTTTATACTAAATATGCCATGCTATTTTATACTAAATATGCCATGCTAGTTGTACTGGATCTGCCATGTTAGTTGTACTGTATCTGCCATGTTAATTATGTTGGATCTGCCATGTTATTTGTACTGTATCTGCCATGTTAGCTGTACTGAAAATATGCCATGGTATTTGTAATGACTCTGCATGGCATATATTTCCATGACAATACGACGCGGTTTAGAGACACATAGTGTGTTGTGTGCAAAATGTATGGGAAACAAGTTGGAAAAAGCGTAACGTGCATAAACCGCAGCAAAGGTTGTGGCTACATGATCAACCTACCCATGCTAGCCGGTGCAGTTAGCGATGAAAAAGTAACCAAAATGAAAAATGACGATGACTTTCACTACCCATGTCTGATGAACTACATTTGCCATCTTTTTTAAAACATCGTAGACGCATTCAAAACAGCAAACCGGTGCTAGAAACGATGAAACCATTGTACTAATGATAAACATAAAAACATATCTGCTGTAACGCCTAAAATAGGTTCACGTCCACACATATATTACAGAAACTATTCAAATGTCGCTCACACACCACCACTACATAGTTAGCCTACGCGGGGTTGCAGTCATAACATAGCACACAAACATAGTTTTCAACGAGAAACAAAGAGATAGTACCTTACATTCCTCGGCAACAGAATGTAAGGTATGCATCCGGTGTGTAACGCCACGTGATCACTTGTACTTCTTGATGACTTTCTTGACAGCTTCCTCCACGAACTCGTGTGCTCCGGACCGCTTGTTGAAATCTTCATTCGTCAACCAGTTCCATGTGTAGATTTTCCGGAGCTCAATGACCGTTGCAGCTGTGATAGGGGGGACAATTCTGCCTTCCCACTTTACAAAGTATTCCAGCGCGTGAAAGCCACAGTCCATCCTGCACGAGGAAAAGAGTCAGGTGAGCATGCAAAAGGACAGCCGTAACAAAGATAGACTTCAATTCAGATGTGACAACAGAAGAGGGGTTGGATTGATGTAAATGGCACATGAAGGAAGGAAGAAATTACGTGTTCCCTTGCTTCGCAGTCGCCACATACTCAGTCGGGAAATGCCTGATCTGGACCTTTGAATGTTCGTAGTGACGGTTCCATGTCTCTTTGAGGTTGTTAATGAAGAATTCGGCATGCGTAGTAAGGTCTGCATCAGCTTCCGAACGAATTGAATCAAGCACCTCAAAACATTGGTTCTTCAGGTCAAGACAGATCGCATAGTGGTGACCACACTTGTCGTGTGGGTCATGTGGTGCAAGCTCCTGGAACATGGGGAACATGACCTGCATTTAAAAGTGAAGAAATGAGAAGCAGAGTTCACATAAAGAACAGCAGAGGGACAAAAAAATAGAATCACGTAGAATGTTTGGTTATGGGTGGGGGTAGTTGAAAGAAAGTTGCCGTCCATGTATGAACAAAATGTGCCATGTATTTTACTATCAAGTTGCCACATAGTTTGCACGGGATGCAAAAATCAAGAAGTTAGTGTGCACGGCCGCTGTTGCCACATGAAAACATCTGCCACATAAACACAAGTGCAGATGATGGCAAAAAACCACACCATGTGAAAAAACATTGCAGACAGGGAAGGAGTACTCACATATTTCTTCAGTGTGAGCTTGAATTCACCGTGTTGAGCAAAATTCTTCCTCGGGATTTTGTGGTGGAAGTCACCATCCCATATTTTGCAGGTCACACTGTAATGCATGATTATCTTGTCGGCACACACATCGGTGTGATTGTTGATGTAGTCGATCCCGCATGCAACTACATTCGTCGACATTTTACCGTTTGGCCTCACGGACTCGGCAAGATCACCCAGCTCGACGTACGTCGCTCCGCATTGAATGGCTTTGGTTCTGTCCAAACATAAGCTGTATGAAAACGATATGACATGGAATAATCATGCCTACTAAGTAAAAAATATATATGAAAGAACTAAAACGTAAGCGGATCGTGTATAGAAAGTACGAAGAAGATGAATGGTAAAAAAGGAGCAAAGCAAAATGAGAGATTATGGGGTGTGGTCATTTACGCTTTTAGCTCCTTCATGTGCTTGCTGCCGGCCCTCGCATTTCCAAACCGCTTGACGAATCGTACAGCTGGGTCTGTTCCTTAGTGGCCCTGAATTCGGGCTCGTAGTCTTCCACGGGAGGTGGGTGAACTACCCTCTGCTGCCTCACAGAACCAGGAGTGGCACTCCTAATGGTATCCTCAGATACCGTATCTGCAGGCACGTTGGAACTTGATTGCCCTTGCCCTCGTGAGGACCTCCTCTGCAATGCTGCCTCCTCAATCATGCGGTAAGCTTCGTCAAATGACGGTGAAATCTCCTCAGGGGTGGCTACAATGATAAAAAAAAGTGGGTTAGGATACCTAGAAAATCAAAAATAGATGGATTGTGAGAAGATAGGGTGCATGATGTGAGATGTAGGTAGAAAAAGTGGGGTAGTTGCCATGTGTGGTCCAACTACAGTGGCCATGTCATAGCAACTACAATTGCCATGTAGTTGCACTATAGTTGCCATCTAGTTGGACTGTAGTTGCCATGTCACAACAACTACATTTGCCATGTTGTGTCAACTCCACTTGCCATGTGATTGCCGTATGGAAAAATGCAGCATGGAAATAAAAAATGCAGGCGACATGGTGTGGCAAATCCAGTTGCCATGTGTAATGCACTGTATTTTCCATGTGACAGCAACTACAGTTGCCATGTTGAATCAACTTCAGTTGCCACGTGGTTGCCCAAATGTCAAATGCAGCATGGCAGCAAAAAAAATGTAGGTGACATAGTGCATCAAATCCAGTTGCCATGTCATCACATGTCAGTTGCCATCACAAGTGAGAACCCCCAAAATATATGATTGGGACAAAAGTCAAACTACAAAGATGTATACAAGAAAAATCATAAGGACATGACAAGTGTACCTTGCACAATCGGCTCTGCGAACTTGACAGCCTTCCTGCCCTCGACCATTGGCTGCGCCATCATTGCGGGCATGCCTCCTGGGAAAGCAAAGGCAACTGGCATAGAATCTTGCACCACCGATTGATCTTGACTGATGCCAAGGCTGAAGCTCGGTGGGGTAAAGGCCATTGGGTGCCTCTCATTCCTACTGGCCGGACCACGAACAACTTGCGGGGCAGAATCCAAGGGTGAAAGATCGACAAACATATCTGAATCGGCCGCTACAGAATGATCGGCCTTATTTGCAGGGCGGAACGTGTTGTCAGCGGTATCAGCCGCAGCTTTCATGACAATCTTCTTGTTTGGGTTGTAGGGGACACCGACATTGACTGGGAGCCTGGAAGTGCGCAGATTTATGCTGGGGATTTCCACTGCGGGTAAAGGCACAGTCTGCTCCGGTTTTTCACCTGCGTCACTCGTGCCCGGCTTGACACCTGCATCAGTTGTGCTCCGATCTTCCGGTTTCTCCATCACATTGCTTTTGGCAGGTGGCGGGAACAGTGTGGACGCAGGAACATAACCAGACTCGTCTCTCCTGCTCCTAGCTACATCCGGTGCATTGGGTATGTCAGTTTGTTGTTTGCGGGGGCTACGACGCCTAGGTGGAAGACCAGCACGTGAAACAGTCGCCTTAGCAGTATCTGCACCGACAGGAGCTGGAGCTATTGCGCTAGGACTCTCACTTGTAGATGACATATCCTTGTGAACTGCCGCCTCAGCCGCTTCTGTCGTGGACACAGGAGTGCCACCATGCACGCACTTGGAATCAGTGTCAGATGAGCGGGAATCTTCCTTGCTTAGGTTCGTCTCGGGAGCGTCCACTTCAAAGCTTGTTGATGGGGTGGCATGGCTCACAGCAGCATTCTTCATTGCCAGAAGAGTTGGCAATATTTCAGCTGTCCTGGCAGATACCGACTCGTCACTCCCTGATGTACGGATGCCTGTTGTTCTAGCCTGCACATCTGCAGCCGGCGGAGATGGTCGGCCACTTGCATCAGAGTTGGTGGGAGCGGTCAACGGTGCAGCAGCAGTATTGTCGCCTGGTGCCTCATGTACATCTGAGTTGCCCCCTGTTGACAACTTTGAATGCAGGCGTTCGAGCGGGTCCTTACTGATATGCTTGGCCCTCGCGTAGTAGTCTTCTTCACCCTGCAAAAAAAATAAAGCACATGAAAAAGGTATTAAATGAATAAAAATATGTTTGCCTTGGTAGAAATCGTAAAAAAATGAAAAACAAGTGGAAAAGCTGGTAGTTGCCATGTAAGGGAACGTGAGTTGCCATGTGTCATAATTAGCAGTTGCCATCCAGCAGCAGTTGCCATGTTAGCCAAATTGAAGAATGACAAAAATGTCTGATCTGCCATGAATGCAATTTCAAACCTAGGTGTGGGATGAGCACACAAGCCAACGGTAAAGATGGCAGTTGCATTAGGTACATTAAAGTTACCATTTGGCCTAGATTCCAGTTGCCATGTAAAAAACAATAGGAGTTTCCATACACTTAAAAAGGAAGGAAAAAATCATTTGGAGAACAGCAGTTGCCACGTGGGGGGCAATGACAGAAGACAATGTGACAAGCTAAACGGATGCATTGGAAAATCAAGAAAATATAGCGCTATGTCAATGAAAGCGGATGAAAAAACCTACTTCTTGACTGCCTTCCTCATGTCTGGCAACACGACAGGATCCCCGGTGTTGGTCGTCGTCGTGCGAGGATATGACCTGGTGGAAGGGGTGTCACCGGCAATGGGGGCGCCTTTGTTCAACCGAGCAGAAACATAGGTTGGCGTTGGCGCCTGTTTCTTCGTAACTGCTCATCCACCAGCTATCGGCTCGCTGCACGTATGAGATGGAGGGAAAAAAGGTGGCAATTGTCAGACAGCAAACTCATTGCCGCGCTTGACAAAAACAAGTGCAAAAAAAGGATGAGTATGTTCGAAGAAAATAGACAAAGCAAAAAACTAAAGTGAAAGTCAAACTTCTTCCTGGCAGCTACGGGGTCGGTCCTAGACCTCTTGCCAGCAGAACCCTGCTCAACACCCTCTGGAGCCCTCCCCCTCTTTGATGGCAAAACCCCCTCGCCTCTCGCAGCCGTGTGTTGTTTGACTTCCTCCGGTTGGAGGACATCTGTTGCATCCTTGCCCTTGTTACCACCTGCGTGAACTTCAGCATGATCATCATCATCGGTGTCCTCTTGCACATTCTCCATGACATCGTCGTCATCCTTGCTGAGACCAGCATCTCCACCTAGTTCATCTTGTGTGTCAGCAGGCTCTTGAGAACTGTTGTAGTCATACCGGCCACGGCAACCGGTTGGCCGGTGTGTACGTTCTGGGACAAATGAAGTGAACTGCCTCGCAACCGCGTCGCTGTCAGAGCCACTAAGGGACGTCCACCCCTCAACCAACTTCTCGAGCAAGCCGGTCATTTCAGATGCAAACTGCCCTATTAGATGCTCAACAGGTGCCCTCGCCTGTGCACGAAACAAAGAAGCATCAATGACCACCCGTATTGCAATCACTTGCACGACATCAAAAAATACTCCACGGCAAACCATAGATGTAGATCTTTTGATTACCTCAGCAAGGCAAGACGAAGCTGAGTGCACGTCCATCCACTTTCCAAAGTTTTGAGGCCCCCCAAACACGCTGTAGTCTATAGCATGCTTGGCCATCAGCTGGAAAAGAACAAAAAAGAAAAAAATGAAAAAAAGCTAGGACGTAAGAGAGAGAATGTAAGTTTAAGCACAAATGAAAAGAGTTGCCATGTGGAATGAGACATGGATACAGTACTCAGACAGCCATGGATAACAAAGGTAGTCATCTCTTATGACCCACAGACGGTTGCCTCATGCCAATTTGTAGGCATGCCGTGTGGGCAAAGAAACCAGAACTAACCTGCAGTTTTCCATATGTGGTGTCAGTAGCCTTGTCTGCGGCAAGCACAACCTTGACAGCATTGATAGTCCATGCAGAAATAGCAAACTTGTGCGCAGGCGGCGGGCCTCCTGTCCCAGTGAAATCCACGGTGGACAGGTCAAGACAGTCGACGTACATTAGCTGATGCAAAACAATTTTAAAAATAAATAAATATCAGTTGCCATCATGGGTACTATGTGGAGGAAAACAGGATAATATATGTTCCATTGATAATCAAGTTGAGGTGCATGAAAGAAGAGAAGAAAAAGAAGAAGATGACATTTACATGTGCTAATTGCCATCATAGTGTGATAGCAGTTGCCATGTTGTTATGATGGCAGTTGCCATCATAGTATGATGACAGTTGCCATACTAATATGATGGGAGTTGCCATATTGTCATTATGCCAGTTGCCATATTGTCATTATGGCAGTTGCCATCTTGATATGATCAGGTTGCCATCTTGTTATGATCGGGTTGCCATGCATGAATAAAAGTGTGTTAAAAAACAGTGTTCACAGAAAGAACTGGTAAAAAAATTACCATTAAATGCAGTCAACAACCCTTTTGGTACATCTTGCTTGAGAATGCATCGTGCAGGAAGTCGGCAATAAACTTACACCAATTCATGTTCTTCACATTTCCCAGATCTGCCTGCACCACACAAAATTTCAGGACAAAAAAAGGTTGCCGCATCAGAAATCAAATGGAAAAAACATCGGAAAACGCTGGCAGTCACTAGCTTTACACATGACATCGAAGCCAAAAAGATCAAAGGAAAATAAAGTAGTAAAGATGGATCATTCACCAGGATGGGGAAGCATTTGTTGCTTGGGCGAAGAGAGCTGGTCGGCGCGAAAACAGCTGAGATGAGGTACATGAGTAGCTTCATCTTGAAAACATCTCCATGCGTCGTCATGGCCTGCAGCGAATCTGCCACTGCAGACGTGTTCGGCATGGATTCAGACCCAGGAAACAAACGGGGGAACAACGCTTCCTTGATCTCATTGTTGACCTCGTACGGGACTTTCATATGTCCACGAGGCACACCCAAAGTGCAGAACACGGATTCCTTGTTCAACGGTAGTCTTCCACGTCCCGGAATCACGAATTCCCTGGAGGCGGGGTCGTAGATCTCACCAAGCCAGTCGCATACAGGGTTGACAAGGTTCGTGCACCGGACATCCATCATAGACTGCATACCCATCTCAGTAGCAGCCCCCTTCTGATCGTCGGTGAGTTTGTCAGTCAACACAGTCAGTCGTTCTTGGGAGGCTCTGTTGCGAATACGTTTCTTCTTCTGCAAAAAACAGACAAAAAGTGATCAGTTGTTGCCATGTTTTTCAAAAAGTGATCAGTTGTTGCCATGTTTTGCAATGTCATGAAATTTTAGTTCGTGTCAGACGACTGCAAGCTCGAGGTGTCAACCAGTAACATAAAGCAGGAGGAAGGGGGGATGTGTGAACATTTACCTCATCACCCTCTTTTCTCCATCCAGTTGCCCGATTACGCTGTGGTGGATCCATGAAATCATCATCATCGTTTTGATGATCGCCATGAGCCATTCTGCTGAGATAGGAACAGACCAAATTGTCATGGTGGAAATGTAAATGCAAGAGGTAAGCAGTTGCCACCTACCAGAAAATGTCAACTAGTGAATGCAGAAAAAATAACATGAACACACACGCATCCCTCCTATGATTGTCGGAAACATAAATGTGGCAAGTAAGCACGTTGGTTGCATTATCAAGTAAAAAAGTTTACATATGGTAACTGCACTTGAAAACAAAAAATGTTGAAGTTGCCATGTTAGCCCAAGATAGTACGATAGAAAGTCACAAATCCTCCACATTAGAAAAACTAAGATGTGGCAGCTCACACACTGTCCTAAAAATACACCAATCAAATGCCACTTGTTCAGCGGCAGAAATGTGCTAGGGTGAAATTGCCGTGCTGAAATGAAACACATACTACAACAAATCGATGAAACCACATCTAATTCAAGAACCTGAAAAATTGCCACAGTGTGATCAAATATCACAAAGTCGTTGTGGCAAAACAAAAAAAATTGCGCCTACAGTACAATGAATTTGCCATATTGTACTGACTGCGGCATGGCAACAGACATGATGTGGTCAGCCAAAAACTTGCCACATGCAAAGCATATGTATGGCATCTGACACAATTGATATGCAAATTTGGTTGCCACATTATGCAGCCAATTTGCCACACTATCTTATCTGCAGAATGGCAACAGACAGTGTGTTCACATTCTATTCGCCACATGAATATACTATCCAAATGGCAACAGGCACACTTGATGTGCACATTAGTTGCCGTCCAGTGCAGTTGGCTCCTAAAACTGCATTGACTACCGATTTTGGCAACTATCACAGTGTGGTAACTATCACAAATCATTCAGAAAAATTAGATGCCACAATGAAAAAGCATGTTTGTGGCTACTATCACAGTAATTCAGCAAATTTAGTTGCCACATGGAAGAGCGTGTGTGTGGCAACTATCACAGTCATTCAATAAAAATAGTTCCCCCATGTGAAAGCTTATATGTGGCAACTAACACAGTCATTTCAGTAATTTGTTGCCGCAAAGGGGGAAACACGTTTGTGGCAACTATCACATTTGTTCAGGGAGTTAGTTGCCACACAATCATGATAGTTAATGAAACTATCAAGTTTGCCTCATACTACAGTTTCAAAACCCAACTAACTAGATCTAGGGTTCAATGGCAACTACCGCGACTTCAAATTCACCCTCAAAATTCTCCCACGAACTGACTGCAAACACAAATTAGAACCAATGCGCATCAAACAAACCGGGAGACACCTGCCCATTCCATAGGCAAGACTAGTGCGTGCCTCCGAACAGGCATAACCACACCGACGATGCCGCCGCCGCGGCCGCGACAAAACTGCCCAGTGCCACCAAAAACGGCTGGCAGACGACTTCGGCGCCGGCAGGAACACCGACGCATTGCCGTATCACCTGAATCTCTACGAATCTCGATCGAGGAATCGAACAGGGAGGGAAGGGGGGAAAATGCAGGAAGGGATTGCGAGAGTTGTAGCGAGCATTACCTTCAACCCGCAGGCGCTCCAGCGAAGCCGCTCCGTTCCGGCGAGCCCCACCGACGGCCGCGAACACCGTCGATTCTTCCGCCTCCGCCGTCGCCTTCTCCCCTCGCCTTCTCCTCCGATGGTTTGAAATGCGAGTGGGTTGTGCCAGTAACTGCGGTGCGGGTGAGTAAATGGAACCGTGAGGGAGAGGGGGCAGAGGTGTGCGACGTGTTTGATGTCAACCGCGATCGGAGCGTGGCGTGCGGGCGCATAGCAGTTCCACCGCACGCCTCCGAGTGGCAACCGCTGACCGCGGGATGGCAACCAACGTGCGGGCGAACTGACTCGCACACCGCACACGCGGCTCGTCCTACGTGGCGCAGAAAACCGGCCGGTTTGTTCCAAGATTCATGCACAAAGTTGCCAACGGAGATGCTTGCATATGTTCGGGATGGTGAACGCCCACACGTGTGGGCGTTAACATTTTCGTTTAATATTAGGTGTAGATTGCTCGCTAGTTGATTATGCCATTGATATGAGTAAACATGAGACCTAAATGTTATTGTGAATATGGTTAGTTCATAATCTTTGCTGAAAACTTGAATCCTGGCTTTACATATTTAGAACAACAAGAGCAAACGGAGTTTGTAAAAATTTTTCTTTATCACTTTCAGTTTTTCAACTGAATTGCTTGAGGACAAGCAAAGGTTTAAGCTTGGGGGAGTTGATACGTCTCCAACGTATCTACTTTTCCAAACACTTTTGCCCTTGTTTTGGACTCTAACTTGCATGATTTGAATGGAACTAACCTGGACTGACGTTGTTCTCAGCAGAATTGCCATGGTGTTATTTTTGTGCAGAAATAAAAGTTCTCGGAATGACCTGAAACTTCACGGAGGATATTTTAGGAATTTATAAAAAATATTGGCGAAAGAATCAACACCAGGGGTCCACACCCTGTCCACGAGGGTGCAGGGCGCGCCCCTTGGAGCATGCCCCCTGCCTCGTGGGCCCCCTGAGGCTGCACCAACGTCAACTCCAACTCTATATACTCACGTTCGGGGAGAAAAAAACAGAGAGAAGGATTCATCACGTTTTACGATACGGAGCCGCCACCAAGCCCTAATCTCTCTTGGGAGGGCTGATCTGGAGTCTGTTCGAGGCTCCGGAGAGGGGAATCCGTCGCCATCGTCATCATCAACCTTCCTCCATCACCAATTTCATGATGCTCATCGTCGTGCGTGAGTAATTCCATCGTAGGATTGCTGGACGGTGATGGGTTGGATGAGATTTATCATGTAATCGAGTTAGTTTTGTTAGGGTTTGATCACTAGTATCCATTATGTTCTGAGATTGATGTTGCTATGACTTTGCTATGCTTAATGCTTGTCACTAGGGCCCGAGTGCCATGATTTCAGATCTGAACCTATTATGTTTTCATGAATATATGTGAGTGTGCGCATGTTCAGTTACTGATCCTATCTTGCAAGTCAATAGTCACATACTATGTGTTATGATCCAGTAACCCCGAAGTGACAATAATCGGGACCACTCCCGGTGATGATTATAGTTTGAGGAGTTCATGTATTCACAAAGTGTTAATGTTTTGTTCCGGTACTCTATTAAAAGGAGGCCTTAATATCCCTTAGTTTCCGATAGGAGCCCGCTACCACGGGAGGGTAGGACAAAAGATGTCATGCAAGTTCTTTTCCATAAGCACGTATGACTATATTCGGAATACATGCCTACATTAGATTGATGAAATGGAGCTAGTTCTGTGTCAGCCTATGTTATAAGTGTTACATGAGGAATCGCATCCGACATAATTATGCATCACTGATCCATTGCCTGCGAGCTTTTCACATATTGATCTTTGCTTAGTTACTTTTCCGTTGCCACTGTTGCAATCACTACAAAACCAATACTAATACTTTTGCCATCGTTACCACTACTTCCATATTACTTTGCTACTAAACACTTTGCTGCAGATATTAAGTCTTTCAGGTGCGGTTGAATTGACAACTCAACTGTTAATACTTGAGAATATTCTTTGGCTCCCCTTGTGTCGAATCAATAAATTTGGGTTGAATACCCTACCCTCGAAAACTGTTGCAATCCCCTATACTTGTGGGTTATCAAAGATCAACATGCCGCAACCCTATCAAGGCTCAACAGAGATGCCAGTACGCTGGGTTACATCCTAAGCGCGCAGGGGTCTTGGGCCCATCACCTGTTGCACTCCTGCACATTGCGTGGGCAGCCGGGATCAGTCCTTGCAACCTCCATTACAAAGGTAGGTGCTTTACGCATACCACCCGGGCACGCGCCTCTAGAAAGCTACGGCTGATACTACGATGCCAGTTGCTCATATCTTGTCCCATGTGGCGGTTAGTGCGTATAGGCAAGTGGCCAACTCAGATCAAATACCAAATCCATTAGTGTCTTGGGAGCGCACGGTAACGAGCAGAGACTCACAATCATGTGACCCCGTTGCCCCATCTTGTGGACTTACAGCAAGGGCTCAGAATGCCCGGCCGTGCCACATAGAAATCTCGCGGGTACCCTCCAGGTCAACCTGACTACACATCAACTCGCGGGTACACCTCAGGGCTGACCGGACTTCGACATGGCTATGTGGTAAAGTGAAAGTTACTGTGTGTCCAAAATAGCAAGGGGAAACCCGAGGAATCACCCTCGACGGATCCCCACTCAATGTAACCGTCATTCCATGAAGGTGGACTTGGAGGAATCACCCTCGATAGTCCACACTTGAGGGGTTGCACGACAGAGTCGTTATCAGGAGTGGTGAAGGAGGAATCACCCTTGAAGACCAGAACGATTAGCTACACTATAGAGTTAACATCAGAAGTGCTATACGAGGTATCACCCTGGCACTCGATAGTAGCTCTGCAGAATCGTACAACTAAGGGGCGTGTGATGTGATGTGTCGGGCTCTGGACGTCGATCACGTTGATCGATTCATTGGTCATAAAGCGGGGGTAACAGGGACAAGGTGAGGGGTCACATATAGATCACTAACCAACCTATACTAAGCAGTTTAGTATAAGCAACTAAGGTAACAATTGCAGTTTGCAAAATTAGGATATGCATCAGAATAGGATCATACAAAAGCAATAGCCGTTCTAATGCAAGCATAAGAGAGAAGGGATTGGGCGATATTGGAATGATCAAGGGGTAGGGGGTTGCTTGCCTAGAAGCTCTATTGATAAGGAAGGGTCGTCATTGATATAGTCAATTGATGACCCACAAGTATAGGGGATCTATCGTAGTCCTTTCGATAAGTAAGAGTGTCGAACCCAACGAGGAGCAGAAGGAAATGACAAGCGGTTTTCAGTAAGGTATTCTCTGCAAGCACTGAAATTATCAGTAACAAATAGTTTTGTGATAAGTTAATTTGTAACGGGTAACAAGTAACAAAAGTAAATAAGGTGCAGCAAGATGGCCCAATCCTTTTTGTAGCAAAGGACAAGCCTGCTACCTCTTAAGCACTGCGTTGGTTTTTCCCCGAAGAGGAAGGGATGATGCAGCAGAGTAGCGTAAGTATTTCCCTCAATTTTTGAGAACCAAGGTATCAATCCAGTAGGAAGCTACGCGCGAGTCCCTCGTACCTGCACAAAACAAATAAATCCTCGCAACCAATGCGATAAGGGGTTGTCAATCCCTACATGGCCACTTACGAGAGTGAGATCTGATAGATATGATAAGATAATATTTTTGGTATTTTTATGATAAAGATGCAAAGTAAAATAAAAGCAAAGTAAATAGCAAAGTACTGGAAGACTAATATGATGAAGATAGACCCGGGGACCATAGGTTTCACTAGTGGCTTCTCTCAAGAGCATAAGTATTCTACGGTGGGTGAATGAATTACTGTTGAGTAATTGACAAAATTGAGCATAGTTATGAGAATATCTAGGCGCGATCATGTATATAGGCATCACGTCCGAGACAAGTAGACCGACTCCTGCCTGCATCTACTACTATTACTCCACTCATCGACCGCTATCCAGCATGCATCTAGAGTATTAAGTTAATGAAAACAAAGTAACGCCTTAAGCAAGATGACATGATGTAGAGGGATAAACTCATGCAATATGAAGAAAACCCCATCTTGTTATCCTCGATGGCAACAATACAGTACGTGCCTTGCTGCCCCTATTGTCACTGGGAAAGGACACTGCAAGATTGAACCCAAAGCTAAACACTTCTCCTATTGCAAGAAAGATCAATCTAGTAGGCCAAACCAAACTGATAATTTTGATTCAAATATTGTTCATAGATAGACTTGATCATAAACCCACAATTCATAGGTCTCAACAAACACACCGCAAAAAGAAGATTACATCGAATAGATCTCCACAAGAGAGGGGGAGAACATTATATTGAGATCCAAAAAGAGAGAAGAAGCCATCTAGCTAATAACTATGGACCCGTAGGTTTGAGGTGAACTACTCACACTTCACCGGAGGGGCTATGGTGATGATGTAGAAGCCCTCTGTGATGGATACCCCCTCCGGCGGAGCTCCGGAACAGGCCCCAAGATGGGATCTCGTGGATTCAAAAAGTTGCGGTGGTGGAATTAGGGTTTTGGCTCCATATCTGATCGTTTGGGGGTACGTAGGTATATATAGGAGGAAGGAATACGTCGGTGGAGCAACAGGGGGCCCACGAGGGTGGAGGGTGCGCCTGGGGGGTAGGCGCCCCCCCTATCTCATGGCCTCCTCCTTTGTTTCTTGATGTAGGGTCCAAGTCCCCTGGATCATGTTCGGTGAGAAAATCACGTTCCCGAAGGTTTCATTCCGTTTGGACTTCGTTTGATATTCCTTTTCATCAAAACCCTAAAATAGGCAAAAAAACACAAATTCTGGGCTGGGCCTCCGGTTAATAGGTTAGTCCCAAAAATAATATAAAAGTGGATAATAAAGCCCAATAATGTCCAAAAACAGTAGATAATATCGCATGGAGCTATCAAAAATTATAGATACATTGGAGACGTATCAAAGCCTGGACAAACTCTTATATAAAGGAAAGCGCTCCCGAGGACACATGGGAATTATCGTCAAGCTAGTTTTCATCACGTTCATATGATTCGCGTTCTGTACTTTGATAATTTGATATGTGGGTGGACCGGTGCTTGGGAACTTCCCTTCCTTAGACAAGCATCCCACTTATGATTAACCCCTCTTACAGGCATCTGCAACTACAAAAGAAGTATTAAGGTAAACCTAACCATAGCATGAAACATATGGATCCAAATCAGCCCCTTACGAAGCAACGCATAAACTAGGGTTTAAGCTTCTGACACTATAGCAACCCATCATCTACTTATTACTTCCCAATGCCTTCCCATAGGCCCAAACAATGGTGAAGTGTCATGTAGTCAACGTTCACATGACACCACTAGAGGAGAGACAACATACATCTCATCAAAATATCGAACGAATACCAAATTCACATGACTACTTATAGCAAGACTTCTCCCATGTCCTCGGGAACAAACGTAACTACTTGCAAATCATATTCATGTTCATAATCAGAGGGGTATTAATATGCATAAAGGATCTGAACATGTGATCTTCCACCGAATAAACCAACTGGCATCAACTACAAGGAGTAATCAACACTACTAGTAACCCACAGGTACCAATCTGAGGTTTTGAGACAAAGATTGGATACAAGAGATGAACTAGGGTTTGAGATGAGATGGTGCTGGTGAAGATGTTGATGGAGATTGACCCCCTCCCGATGAGAGGATCGATGGTGATGACGATGGTGATGATTTCCCCCTCCCGGAGGGATGTTTCCCCGGCAGAATAGCTCCGTCGGAGCCCTAGATTGGTTCCGCCAAGGTTCTGCCTCATGGTGGTGGAGTTTTGTCTCGTGAGCTTGCTTATGATTTTTTTCTCGGACGAAAGACTTCATATAGCAGAAGATGGGCACCGTAGGCCTGCCAGGGGCCCACGAGACAGGGGCGCGCCCAGAGGGGTAGGACACGCCCCCACCCTCATGGCTAGGGTGTGGGCCCCTCTGGTTAGTTCTTTCGCCAGTATTTTATATATATTCCAAAACATGGTCCCATGAAGTTTCAAGACTTTTGGAGTTGTGCGGAATAGGTCTCTAATATTTTCTCCTTTTCCAGCCCAGAATTCCAGCTGCTGACATTCTCCCTCTTCGTGTAAACCTTGTAAAATAAGAGAGAATAGGCATAAGTATTGTGACATAATGTGTAATAGCAGCCCATACTGCAATAAATATTTGTATAAAAGCATGATGCAAAATGGACGTATCAACTCCCCCAAGCTTAGACCTCGCTTGTCCTCAAGCAGAAGCCGATATCGAAAAATATGTCCACATGTTTAGAGATAGAGGTGTCGATAAAATAAAATACGGACATGAGGGCATCATGATCATTCTTAGAACAACAACATATATATATATATAATGTCATATGATTTCTTATGCTAAAGTAACAATTCATTCACAATTTCAAGTATGAATCAGAAACTTCATTGAAAACTAACAAACTATAATCTCAGTCATTGAAGCAATTGCAATTTATCATAACATCATAAAGAGTCAATGTAAGAGCTTTTCAGCAAGTTCACATACTCAACTATCATTTAGTATTTCACAATTGCTGACACTCACGCAATACTTATGGTTATGAAGTTTTAATCGGACATAGAGAAACATAGGGGCTTATAGTTTTGCCTCCCAACTTTTTACCTCAAAGGTAATGTCAACAATAATAGTTCATGAAAACTCACATCCAATTAGCTATATATATCAGGATCTTTCCAACACATTGTGCTTGCCAAAGGATAAAATGTAAAAAGGAAAGGTGAAGATCACCATGACTCTTGTATGAAGTATAAGACAATAATAAAAGATAGGCCCTTCGAAAAGGGAAGCATAGGTTGTCAAGTGTTTTTATGGTTGGATGCACGAAATCTTAATGCAAAATAACGTCACTTTATATTGCCACTTGTGATATGGACCTTTATTATGCAGTCCGTCGCTTTTATTTCTTCCACATCACAAGATCATATAAAGCTTATTTTCTCCACACTGATAAATCATACATATTTAGAGAGCAATTTTTATTGCTTGCAACAATGACAACTTACTTGAAGGATCTTACTGAATCCATAGGTAGGCATGGTGGACTCTCATGGAAAAACTGGGTTTAAGGATATTTGGAAGCACAAGTAGTATCTCTACTTGGTGCAAAGAATTTGGCTAGCATGAGGGGGAAAGGCAAGCTCAACATGTTGGGTGATCGAAGACAATATAATTTATTTCAGATGTAAGAAACCATAACCCATTACGTTGTCTTCCTTGTCCAACATCAAATTTTTAGCATGTCATATTTTAATTAGTGCGCAAAATCATAAAATATGTCCAAGATAGTATATTTATATGTGAAAACCTCTCTTTCTTTATGATACGTCTCCGTCGTATCTATAATTTTTGTTGTTCCATGCCAATATTATACAACTTTCATATACTTTGGGAAACTTTTTATACTATTTTTAGGACTAACATATTGATGCAGTGCCAGTTCCTGTTGTTGCATGTTTTTTGTTCCGCAGAAAATCCATATCAAACGTAGTCCACACGGGATAAAAACTGACGGAGATTTTTTTTGGAATATATGTGATTTTTGGGAATAAGAATCAACGCGAGACGATGCCCGAGGGGGCCACAAGGCAGGGGGCACGCCCTGGGCCCTTGTGGCCACCCCGTAAGGTGGTTGGTGCCCTTATTTCGCCGCAAGAAAGCTAATATTCGGATAGAGATCGTGTCCAAAATTCAGTCCAATTGGAGTTACGGATCTCCGGGAATTTAAAAAACAGTGAAAGGGCAGAATCAGCAACGCAGAGACAGAGAGAGACAGAGAGACAGATCCAATCTCGGAGGAGCTCTCGCCCCTCCCATGCCATGGAGGACATGGACCAGAGGGGAAACCCTTCTCCCATCTTGGGAGAAGGTCAAGGAAGAATAAGAAGAAGGGGGCCTCTCCCCCTCTCTTCCGGCGGCGCCGGAACGTCACCGGGACCATCATCATCACCGCAATCTACACCAACAACTTCACCGCCATCATCACCAACTCTTCCCCCCTCTATGCAGAGGTGTAACCCCTCTTTTACCCACTGTAATTATACTTAAACATGGTGCTCAATGCTATATATTATTTCCCAATGATGTATGGCTATCCTATGATGTTTGAGTAGATCTGTTTTGTCCTATGGGTTAATTGATGATCCTGATTGGTTTGAGTTGCATGTTTTATTATTGGTGCTGTCCTATGGTGCTCTCCGTGTCGCGCAAGCCTGAGGGATCCCCGCTGTAGGGTTTGTAATATGTTCATGATTTGCTTATGGTGGGTGGCGTGAGTGATAGAAACACAGACCCGAGTAAGTAGGTAGTTTGCGTATGGGAATAAAGAGGACTTGATGCCTTATAATGCTATGGTTGGGTTTTACCTTAATGATCTTTAGTAGTTGCGAATGCTTGCTAGAATTCCAATCATAAGTGCATATGATCCAAGAAGAGAAATTATGTTAGCTTATGCCTCTCCCTCAAATAAAATTTCAATAATGATTACCGGTCTAGTTATCGATTGCCTAGGGACAAATAACTTTCTCGTGACAAAAAGCTCTCTACTAAAGCTAACTTAGTTGTGTCTTTATCTAAACAGCCCCTAATTTTTATTTACGCGCTCTTTATTATCTTGCAAACCTATCCAAAAACACCTACAAAGTACTTCTAGTTTCATACTTGTTCTAGGTAAAGCGAACGTTAAGCGTGCGTAGAGTTGTATCGGTGGTCGATAGAACTTGAGGGAATATTTGTTCTACCTTTAGCTCCTCTTTGGGTTCGACACTCTTACTTATCGAAAGAGGCTACAATTGATCCCCTATACTTGTGGGTTATCAAGACCTTTTTCTGGCGCCGTTGCCGAGGAGCAATAGCGTGGGGTGAATATTCTCGTGTGTGCTTGTTTGCTTTGTCACTAAGTAATTTTTATTTGCTGTTCTTAGTTGTTTTCTATCTTTAGTTATGGGTAGGAAATGCAAAATACCAAAAAAATTAGTTGTACCTACTACACCAATGGTTGAAGAACCACTCAAAATCTATCACACTCCTGAAGCTTTTTACTTGGATAATCTTCGTTCCCTATGTGCTCGGGTTGAAACCCCAACTAGCTTAGTTGAGGGAAAATCTTTAGATGAGCATGCTTGTTATGTGCGACACCGCATATCTGAAAAAGGGAAACTTTTATTAGATCAAATTCATCGTTTGCAGTGCTATGCTTGGAATTTATATGAAATATATGATTGTACTTGTTGTTCTAAAGGCCCTAAGAAACACCTTCCTTACCAATGTGAGTTTAGTGATAATGGAATCGTATCTTCGTATACTAAAGGTGTTAATAATTAATATGATGTTCAAAAAATTGAAGAATTTGTTGCTCTTAGGGGTACTTGTGAAATTGATTCTTTTACTGAAGAGTGATACTACTCTCTACAATTCTGAAAATTTGGCCATACTTAAATATTGCTATGATAATTATGCTTCTAATCATTATATTAAACCATATATTGAGGACACCTCCGCTGTCCAAGAAGAGACTAATATTTTGCAGGAGTCTATGGAAGAAGGAATCGATGAAACTGCGGGCTCATTGGATGAAAAAGATGATGAGGAGAAGGAAGAACAAAAGGAGGAAGAGCGGATTAACTACCCGTGCCCACCTTCTAATGAGAGTAACTCTTCAACTCATACATTGTTTAATTTCCCTTCGTGCTTACCGAAGGATGATTGCTATGATGATTGTTATGATCCTGTTGATTCTTTTGAAATATCCCTTTTTGATGATGCTTGCTATGCTTGTGGCCAAGATGGCAATATGAATTATGCTTATGGAGATGAACTTGCTATAGTTACTTATGTTAAACATGAAATTGTTGCTATTGCACCCATGCATGATAGTACTACTATCTTCTTGAATTCTCCCAACTACACTATATCAGAGAAGTTTGCCCGTATTAAGGATTATATTGATGGGTTGCATTTTACTACTACACATGATGATTTTGATAGATATAATATGCATGTGCTTGCTGCTCCTACTTGCCATTATTATGAGAGAGGAACTACATCTCCACCTCTCTATGTTTCCAACACGATAAAATTGCAAGAAACTATTTATACTATGCATTGGCCTTTACTATGTGGGCATGAATTGTTCTTTTATGACATGCCGATGCATAGGAAGAGATTTAGACTTTGTCATTGCTTGATATATTTTGCTTTGTGCTCACTACTAAATGCCAAATCAATGCTAATTCAAATTGGCTTTGATATACCTTGGGATCCGGGTGGATCCATTACTTGAGCACTATATGCCTAGCTTAATGGCTTTAAAGAAAGCGCTGCCAGGGAGACAACCCGGAAGTTTTACAGAGTCATTTATTTCTGTTGAGTGCTTTTACAAAGTTTAAAAACAAAAAATAAAGAGGGGAACCCAAAACTTTTCAAAAAGGAAAGTGAAAGTGAGAGAGACAAGCATTGTTGAAGTGGGGGAGCTCCTTGAACTTTGTTCATGCTCACGGAAATTTTTTGAATCTTGGTTACAGAAACTTTTCAACAAAAATAATTATCCACTTATAAAATTCCATTGTATTATAAAAATAATGTGCCAATATTTGCCTTTAGGATGTTTACATTGCTTGTTGGTTTGTGCGGTGCAGAACAGAAACTTTGGCTGTAGTGCACGATTTTACATGTTTTGCTAGAAAGTCAAACGGTTATGAAACTTTTTGCACTGTCTTTATATAAAAAAATTATTTGTCCTAATTTTGGCAGAATTTTTGGAGTACCAGAGATATGGTGAATATTCAGATTACTACAGACTGTCCTGTTTAAGACAGATACTGTTTTTGATGCATTGGTTGCTTGTTTTGATGAAACTATCAATTTCTATCAGTGCATTAAGCCATGAAAAAGTTATATTACAGTAGCTACAGTGCAAAAACAAAATATGAATTGGTTTGCAATAGTATTAGCGTAGTGATTTTCTCTATTATACTAACAGATCTTACTGGGTTTTCTGTTGAGTTTTGTGTGGATGAAGTGTTCGAAGATCGAGGAGGTCTCGATGTGAGGAGAAGGAGGAGAGGCAAGAGATAAAGCTTGGGGATGCCCAAGGCACCCCAAGTAAATATACAAGGAGACTCGGCATCTAAGCTTGGGGATGCCCCGGAAGGCATCCCATCTTTCTTCAACAAGTATCGGTATGTTTTCGGATTCGTTCCGTTCATGCGATATGTGCAAATCTTGGAGCATCTTTTGCATTTAGTTTTCACTTTTCTTTTATGTACCAACCTGGTATGAGATAGTCTTTGGTTGATTTATAGAATGCTCATTGCACTTCACTTATATCTTTTGAGTATGGCTTTATAGAATGCTTCATGTGCTTCACTTATATCATTTGAAGTTTGGACTGCCTGTTTCTCTTCACATAGAAAACCGCCACTTATAGAATGCTCTTTTTCTTCACTTATATTTGTTAGAGCGTGGGCATATCTTTTCTAGAAAGAATTAAACTCTCTTGCTTCACTTATATCTATTTAGAGAGATGACAGGAATTGGTCATTCACATGGTTAGTCATAAAATCCTACATAAAACTTGTAGATCACTGAATATGATATGTTTGGTTCCTTGCAATAGTTTTGCAATATAAAGGTGATGATATTAGAGTTGTGCTAGTGGGTAGTTGTGAAATTTAGAAATACGTGTGTTGAGGTTTGCATGTCCCATAGCATGCACGTATGGTAAACGTTGTGTGACAAATTTGAAGCATGGGGTGTTCTTTGATTGCTTTTCTTATGAGTGGCGGTCGGGGACGAGCAATGGTCTTTTCCTACCAATCTATCCCCCTAGGGGCATGCGTAGTATTACTTTGCTTCAAGGGCTAATAAACTTTTGCAATAAGTATATGAGTTCTTTATGACTAATGTTGAGTCCATGGATTATACGCACTCTCACCCTTAAATCATTGCTAGCCTCTTCTGTACCGTGCATTGCCCTTTCTCACCTCGAGAGTTGGTGCAAACTTCGCCCGTGCATCCAAACCCTGTGATACGATACGCTCTATCACACATAAACTGTTGGGGAACGTAGTAATTTCAAAAAAAATCCTACGCACACGCAAGATCATGGTGATGCATAGCAACGAGAGGGGAGAGTGTGATCTACGTACCCTTGTAGATCGCAGCGGAAGCGTTATGACAACGCGGTTGATGTAGTCGTACGTCTTCACGGCCCGACCAATCAAGCACCGAAACTACGGCACCTCCGAGTTTTAGCACACATTCAGCTCGATGACGATCCCCGGACTCCGATCCAGCAAAGTGTCGAGGAAGAGTTACGTCAGCACGACGGCGTGGTGACGATCTTGATGTTCTACCGTCGTAGGGCTTCGCCTAAGCACCGCTACAATATTATCGAGGATTATGGTGGAAGGGGCACCGCACACGGCTAAGAAAACGATCACGTGGATCAACTTGTGTGTCTAGGGGTGCCACCTGCCCCCGTATATAAAGGAGCAAAGGGAGGAGGCCGGCCGGCCCTATTGGCGCGCCAAGGAGGAGTCCTCCTCCTAGTAGGAGTAGGACTCCTAGTAGGAGGGGGAAAGGAAGTGGGGAGGGAGAAGGAAAGGGGGGCGCCGCCCCCCTTCTCCTAGTCCAATTCGGACCAAGGGGGAGGAGGCGCGCGGCCCACCCTGGTTGCCCTTCTCTCTCTCCACTAAGGCCCATATGGCCCATTACTTCTCCCGGGGGGGTCCGGTAACCCTCCGGTACTCCGGTTTTCTCTGAAATCACCCGGAACACTTCCGGTGTCCGAATATAGTCGTCCAATATATCAATCTTTATGTCTCGACCATTTCAAGACTCCTCGTTATGTCCGTGATCACATCCAGGACTCCGAACTAACTTCGGTACATCAAAACTCATAAAATCATAATATAACTGTCATTGAAACCTTAAGCGTGCGGACCCTACGGGTTCGAGAACAATGTAGACATGACCGAGACATGTCTCCGGTCAATAACCAATAGCGGAACCTGGATGCTCATATTGGCTCCCACATATTCTACGAAGATCTTTATCGGTCAGACCGCATAACAACATACGTTGTTCCCTTTGTCATCGGTATGTTACTTGCCCGAGATTCGATCGTCGGTATCTCAATACCTAGTTCAATCTCATTACCGGCAAGTCTCTTTACTCGTTTCGTAATACATCATCTCGCAACCAACTCATTAGTTGCAATGCTTGCAGGGCTTATGTGATGTGCATTACCGAGAGGGCCCAGAGATACCTCTCCGACAATCGGAGTGACAAATCCTAATCTCGAAATACGCCAACCCAACATTTACCTTTGGAGACACCTGTAGAGCTCCTTTATAATCACCCAGTTACGTTGTGACGTTTGGTAGAACACAAAGTGTTCCTCCGGTAAACGGGAGTTGCATAATCTCATAGTCATAGGAACATGTATAAGTCATGAAGAAAGCTAATGGAATGGGTCATGTCAATCACATCATTCTCCTAATAATGTGATCCCGTTAATCAAATGACAACACATGTCTATGGTTAGGAAACATAACCATCTTTGATTAACGAGCTAGTCAAGTAGAGGCACACTAGTGACGTTTAGTTTGTCTATGTAATCACACAAGTATTATGTTTCCGGATAATACAATTCTAGCATGAATAATAAACATTTATCATGATATAAGGAAATAATATAATAACATTATTATTGCCTCTAGGGCATATTTCTTTCAGTCTCCCACTTGCACTAGAGTCAATAATCTAGATTACAGAGTAATGATTCTAACACCCATGGAACTTTGGTGTTGATCATGTTTTGCTCGTGGAAGAGGCTTAGTCAACGGGTCTGCAACATTCAGATCCGTATGTATCTTGCAAATCTCTATGTCTCCCACCTGGACTAGATCACGGATGGAATTGAAGCGTCTCTTGATGTGCTTGGCTCTCTTGTGAAATCTGGATTCCTTTGCCAAGGCAATTGCACCAGTATTGTCACAAAAGATTTTCATTGGACCCGATGCACTAGGTATGACACCTAAATCAGATATGAACTCCTTCATCCAGACTCCTTCGTTTGCTGCTTTCGAAGCAGCTATGTACTCTGCTTCACATGTAGATCCCGCCACAACGCTTTGTTTAGAACTGCACCAACTGACAACTCCACCGTTTAATGTAAACACGTATCCGGTTTGCGATTTAGAATCGTCCGGATCAGTGTCAAAGCTTGCATCAACGTAAGCATTTACGATGAGCTCTTTGTCACCTCCATATATGAGAAACATATCCTTAGTCCTTTTCAGGTATTTCAGGATGTTCTTGACCGCTGTCCAGTTATCCACTCCTGGATTACTTTGGTACCTCCCTGCTAGACTTATAGCAAGACACACATCAGGTCTGGTACACAGCATTGCATACATGATAGAGCCTATGGATGAAGCATAGGGAACATCTTTCATTTTCTCTCTATCTTCTGCATTGGTCGAGCATTGAGTCTTACCCAATCCTTTCTTTGCTTGATCCATTTTGAACTCTTCAAAATTTTGTCAAGGTATGTGCTTTGTGAAAGTCCAATTAAGCGTCTTGATCTATCTCTATAGATCTTAATGCCCAATATGTAAGCAGATTCACCGAGGTCTTTCATTGAAAAACTCTTATTCAAGTATCCCTTTATGCTATTCAGAAATTCTATATCATTTCCGATTAGTAATATGTCATCTACATATAATATTAGAAATGCTACAGAGCTCCCACTCACTTTCTTGTAAATACAGGCTTCTCTAAAAGTCTGTATAAAACCAAATGCTTTGATCACACTATCAAAGCATTTATTCCAAGTCCAAGAAGCTTGCACCAGTCCATAGATGGATCGCTGGAGCTTGCACACTTTGTTAGCTCCCTTTGGATCGACAAAACCTTCCGGTTGCATCATATACAACTCTTCTTCCAGAAATCCATTCAAGAATGCAGTTTTGACATCCATTTGCCAAATTTCATAATTATAAAATGCGGCAATTGCTCGAGCTTATCAGGTTGAAGCTTTTTCACATAAGCATCGCAACCCCAAACTTTCAGAAACGACAACTTTGATTTCTTGCCAAATCACAGTTCATAAGGCGTCGTCTCAAAGGATTTTGATGGTGCCCTATTTAACGTGAATGCGGCCTTCTCTAGAGAATATCCCCAAAACGATAGTGGTAAATCAGTAAGAGACATCATAGATCGCACCATATCTAATAAAGTACGATTACGACGTTCGGACACACCATCACGCTGTGGTGTTCCGGGTGGCGTGAGTTGCGAAACTATCCCGCATTGCTTCAAATGCACACCAAACTCGTAACTCAAATATTCTCCTCCACGATCAGATCGTAGGAATTTTATTTTCTTGTTACGATGATTTTCAACTTTACTCTGAAATTCTTTGAACTTTTCAAACGTTTCAGACTTATGTTTCATTAAGTAGATATACCCATATCTGCTTAAGTCATCTGTGAAGGTGAGAAAATAATGATATCCGCCACGAGCCTCATCATTCATCGGACCACATACATCTGTATGTATGATTTCCAACAAATCTGTTGCTCTCTCCATAGTACCGGAGAACGGTGTTTTTCTCATCTTACCCATAAGGCACGGTTCGCAAGTACCAAGCGATTCATAATCAAGTGGTTCCAAAAGTCCATCAGTATGGAGTTTCTTCATGCGCTTTACACCGATATGACCCAAACGGCAGTGCCACAAATAAGTTGCACTATCATTATCAACTCTGCATCTTTTGGCTTCAACATTATGAATATGTGTGTCACTACTATCGAGATTTAATAAGAATAGACCACTCTTTAAGGGTGCATGACCATAAAAGATATTACTCATATAAATAGAACAACCATTATTCTCTGATTTAAATAAATAACCGTCTCGCATCAAACAAGATCCAGATATAATGTTCATGCTTAACGTTGGCACCAAATAACAATTATTTAGGTCTAATACTAATCCCGAAGGTAGATGTAGAGGTAGCGTGCCTACCGCGATCACATCGACTTTGGAACCATTTCCCACGCGCATCGTCACCTCGTCCTTAGCCAATCTTCGCTTAATCCGTAGTCCCTGTTTCGAGTTGCAAATGTCAGCAATGGAACCAGTATCAAATACCCAGGTGCTACTGCGAGCATTAGTAAGGTACACATCAATAACATGTATATCACATATACCTTTGCTCACCTTGCCATCCTTCTTATCCGCCAAATACTTGGGGCAGTTCCGCTTCCTGTGACCAGTCTGCTTGCAGTAGAAGCACTTAGTTTCAGGCTTAGGTCCAGGTTTGGGTTTCTTCTCTTGAGTAGCAACTTGCTTGCTGTTCTTTTTGAAGTTCCCCTTCTTCTTTCCTTTGCCCTTTTTCTTGAAACTAGTGGTCTTGTTGACCATCAACACTTGATGCTCCTTCTTTTCTACCTCCGCAGCTTTCAGCATTGCCAAGAGCTCGGGAATAGTCTTATTCATCCCTTGCATATTATAGTTCATCACGAAGCTCTTGTAGCTTGGTGGCAGTGATTGGAGAATTCTGTCAATGACGCAATCATCTGGAAGATTAACTCCCAATTGAATCAAGTGATTATTATACCCAGACATTTTGAGTATATGCTCACTGACAGAACTGTTCTCCTCCATCTTGCAGCTATAGAACTTATTGTAGATTTCATATCTCTCAATCCGGGCATTTGCTTGAAATATTAACTTCAACTCCTGGAACATCTCATATGCTCCATGGCGTTCAAAACGTCGTTGAAGTCCCGATTCTAAGCCGTAAAGCATGGCACACTGAACTATCGAGTAGTCATCAGCTTTGCTCTGCCAGACGTTCATAACATCTGGTGTTACTCCAGCAGCAGGCCTGGCACCCAGCGGTGCTTCCAGGACATAATTCTTCTATGCAGCAATGAGGATAATCCTCAAGTTACGGACCCAGTCCGTGTAATTGCTACCATCATCTTTCAACTTTGCTTTCTCAAGGAACGCATTAAAATTCAATGGAACAACAGCACAGGCCATCTATCTACAATCAAACATAAACAAGCAAGATACTATCAGGTACTAAGTTCATGATAAATTTAGGTTCAATTAATCATATTACTAAAGAACTCCCACTTAGATAGACATCCCTCTAATCCTCTAACTGATTACGTGATCCAAATCAACTAAACCATGTCCGATCATCACGTGAGATGGAGTAGTTTCATTGGTGAACATCACTATGTTGATCATATCTATTATATGATTCACACTCGACCTTTCGGTCTCCGTGTTCCGAGGCCATATCTGTATATGCTTGGCTCGTCAAGTATAACCTGAGTATTCTGCGTGTGCAACTATTTTGCACCCGTTGTATTGGAACATAGAGCCTATCACACCCGATCATCACGTGGTGTCTCAGCACGAAGAACTTCCGCAACGGTGCATACTCAGGGAGAACACTTCTTGATAATTAGTGAGAGATCATCTTAAAATGCTACCGTCAATCAAAGCAAGATAAGATGCATAAAAGATAAACGTCGCATGCAATCAATATAAGTGATATGATATGGCCATCATCATCTTGTGCTTGTGATCTCCATCTTTGAAGCACCGTCATGATCACCATCGTCACCGGCGCGACACCTTGATCACCATCGTAGCATCGTTGTCGTCTCACCAATTTTATGCTTCCACGACTATCGCTACCACTTAGTGATAAAGTAAAGCATTACAGCGTAATTGCATTGCATACAATAAAGTGACAACCATATGGCTCCTGCCAGTTGCCGATAACTTGGTTACAAAACATGATCATCTCATACAATAAAATTTAGCATCATGGCTTGACCATATCACATCACAACATGCCCTGCAAAAACAAGTTAGACGTCCTCTACTTTGTTGTTGCATGTTTTACGTGGCTGCTACGGGCTTAAGCAAGAACCAATCTTACCTACGCATCAAAACCACAATGATAGTTTGTCAAGTTGGTGATGTTTTAACCTTCGCAAGGACCGGGCGTAGCCACACCTGGTTCAACTAAAGTTGGAGAAACTGACACCCGCTAGCCACCTTTGTGCAAAGCATGTCGGGAGAACCGGTCTCGCGTAAGCGTACGCGTAATGTTGGTCCGGGCCGCTTCGTCCAACAATACTGCCGAACCAAAGTATGACATGCTGGTAAGCAGTATGACTTATATCACCCATAACTCACGTGTGTTCTACTCATGCAAATAACATCAACACATAAAACCTAGGCTCTGATACCATTGTTGGGGAACGTAGTAATTTCAAAAAAAATCCTACGCACGCGCAAGATCATGGTGATGCATAGCAACGAGAGGGGAGAGTGTGATCTACGTACCCTTGTAGATCGCAGCGGAAGCGTTATGACAATGCGGTTGATGTAGTCGTACGTCTTCACGGCCCGACCAATCAAGCACCGAAACTATGGCACCTCCGAGTTTTAGCACACCTTCAGCTCGATGACGATCCCCGGACTCCGATCCAGCAAAGTGTCGGGGAAGAGTTCCGTCAGCATGACGGCGTGGTGATGATCTTAATGTTCTACCGTCTTAGGGCTTCGCCTAAGCACCGCTACAATATTATCGAGGATTATGGTGGAAGGGGCACCGCACACGGCTAAGAAAACGATCACATGGATCAACTTGTGTGTATAGGGGTGCCCCCTGCCCCCGTATATAAAGGAGCAAGGGGAGGAGGCCGGCCAGCCCTATTGGCGCGCCAAGGAGGAGTCCTCCTCCTAGTAGGAGTAGGACTCCTACTAGGAGGGGGAAAGGAAGTGGGGAGGGAGAAGGAAAGGGGGGCGCCACCCCCCTTCTCCTAGTCCAATTCGGACCAAGGGGGAGGAGGCGCGCGGCCCACCCTGGCTGCCCTTCTCTCTCTCCACTAAGGCCCATATGGCCCATTACTTCTCCCGGGGGGTTCCCGTAACCCTACGGTACTCCGGTTTTCTCCGAAATCATCCGAAACACTTCCGGTGTCCGAATATAGTCGTCCAATATATCAATCTTTATGTCTTGACCATTTCAAGACTCCTCGTTATGTCCATGATCACATTCGAGACTCCGAACTAACTTCAGTACATCAAAACTCATAAACTCATAATATAACTGTCATTGAAACCTTAAGCGTGCGGACCCTACGGGTTCGAGAACAATGTAGACATGACCGAGACATGTCTCCGGTCAATAACCAATAGTGGAACCTAGATGCTCATATTGGCTCCCACATATTCTACGAAGATCTTTATCGGTCAGACCGCATAACAACATACATTGTTCCCTTTGTCATCGGTATGTTACTTGCCCGAGATTTGATCGTCGGTATCTCAATACCTAGTTCAATCTCGTTACCGGCAAGTCTCTTTACTCGTTTCGTAATACATCATCTCGCAACCAACTCATTAGTTGCAATGCTTGCAAGGCTTATGTGATGTGCATTACCGAGAGGGCCCAAAGATACCTCTCCGACAATCGGAGTGACAAATCCTAATCTCGAAATACGCCAACCCAACATTTACCTTTGGAGACACCTTTAGAGCTCCTTTATAATCACCCAGTTACATTGTGACATTTGGTAGCACACAAAGTGTTCCTCCGGTAAATGGGAGTTGCATAATCTCATAGTCATAGGAACATGTATAAGTCATGAAGAAAGCAATAACAACATAGTAAATGATCGGGTGCTAAGCTAATGGAATGGGTCATGTCAATCACATCATTCTCCTAATAATGTGATCCCGTTAATCAAATGACAACACATGTCTATGGTTAGGAAACATAACCATCTTTGATTAACGAGCTAGTCAAGTAGAGGCATACTAGTGACGTTTAGTTTCTATGTAATCACACAAGTATTATGTTTCCGGATAATACAATTCTAGCATGAATAATAAACATTTATCATGATATAAGGAAATAATATAATAACATTATTATTGCCTCTAGGGCATATTTCCTTCATAAACCTCCTTATATCTTCCTCAAAACAGCCACCATACCTACCTATCATGGCATTTCCATAGCCATTCCAAGATATATTGCCATGTAACTTCCATCATCATCATATACATGACTTGAGCATTTATTGTCATATTGCTTTGCATGATCGTAAGATAGCTAGCATGATGTTTTCATGGCTTGTCCGTTTTTTGATGTCATTGATGCGCTAGATCATTGCACATCCCGGTACACCATCGGAGGCATTCATATAGAGTCATATCTTTGTTCTAGTATCGAGTTGTAATATTGAGTTGTAAGTAAATAAAAGTGTGATGATCATCATTATTAGAACATTGTCCCATGTGAGGTTATCAAAATAAAAGAGGCCAAAGAATCCCAAATAAAAAAGGAGGCCAAAGAAGCCCACCAAAAAAAGAGCAAAAAACAATAACAAAAATGAGAGAAAAAGAGAGAAGGGACAATGTTACTATCCTTTTACCACACTTGTGCCTCAAAGTAGCATCATTTTCTTCATATAGAGAGTCTCATTGAGTTATCACTTTCATATACTAGTGGGAATTTTCATTATAGAACTTGGCTTGTATATTCCGATGATAGGCTTACTCAAATGCCCGAGGTATTCATGAGCAAGCAAGTTGGATGCACACCCACTTAGTTTCAGTTTGAGCTTTCATATACTTATAGCTCTAGTGCATCTGTTGCATGGCAATCCCTACTCCTCACATTGACATCAATTGATGGGCATCTCCATAGCCCATTGATTAGCTGTGTCGATGTGAGACTTTCTCCTTTTTTGTCTTCTCCACACAAACTCCACCATCATATTCTATTCCACCTATAGTGCTATGTCCATGGCTCACGCTCATGTATTGCGTGAGGGTTGAAAAGGCTGAAGCGCGTTAAAAAGTATGAACCAATTGCTCGGCTTGTCATCGGGGTTGTGCATGATGGGAGCATTTTGTGTGACGAAAATGAAGCATGGCCAAACTATATGATTTTTTAGGGATGAGCTTTGTTTGGCTATGTTGTTGAGAGGACACGATTGCTTTATTAGTATGCTCGAAGTATCATTGTCTTAATGTCAAATGATAGACTATTGCTTTGAATCACTCGTGTCTTAATATTCATGCCATGATTAGATTACATGATCAAGGTTATGCTAGGTAGCATTCCACATCAAAAATTATCTTTTTTTATCATTTACCTACTCGAGGACGAGCAGGAATTAAGCTTGGGGATGCTGATATGTCTCCGTCATATCTATAATTTTTGATTGTTCCATGCCAATATTATACAACTTTCATATACTTTTGGCAACTTTTTATACTATTTTTAGGGACTAACATATTGATGCAGTGCCCAGTGCCAATTCCTATTTGTTGCATGTTTTTTGTTTCGCAGAAAATCCATATCAAATGGAGTCCAAATGGGATAAAAATTGACGAAGATTTTTTTTGGAATATGTGTGATTTTTGGGAAGAAGAATCAACGTGAGACAATGCCTGAGGAGGACACAAGGCAGGGGGCGCGCCTTGGGCCCTCGTGGCCACCCTGTAAGGCGGTTGGTGCCCTTCTTTTGCCGCAAGAAAGATAATATCCGGATAGAGATCATGTCCAAAATTCAGCCCAATCGAAGCTACAAATCTCCGGGAATTTAAGAAACGGTGAAAGGGCAGAATCAGCAACGCAGAAATAGAGAGAGACAGAGAGATAGATCCAATCTCGGAGGAGCTCTCGCCCCTCCCATGCCATGGAGGCCATGGACCAGGGGGTAAACCCTTCTCCCATCTAGGGAGAAGGCAAGGAAGAAGAAGAAGAAGAAGAAGAAGAAGGGGCCCTCTCCCCCCTCTCTTCCAGTGGCGCCGAAACACCGTCGGGGCCATCATCATCACCGCAATCTACACCAACAACTTCAGCGACATCATCACCAACTATTCCCCCCTCTATGCAGCGGTGTAACCCCTCTTTTACCCACTGTAATCTATACTTAAACATGGTGCTCAACGCTATATATTATTTCCCAATGATGTATGGCTATCCTATAATGTTTGAGTAGATCTGTTTTGTCCTATGGGTTAATTGATGATCGTGATTGGTTTGAGTTGCATGTTTTATTATTGGTGCTGTCCTATGGTGCTCTCCGTGTCATGCAAGCCTGAGGGTTCCCCGCTGTAGGGTTTGCAATATGTTCATGATTTGCTTATGGTGGGTGGCGTGAGTGATAGAAACACAGACCCGAGTAAGTAGGTTGTTTGCATATGGGAATAAAGAGGACTTGATGCCTTACAATGCTATGGTTGGGTTTTACCTTAATGATCTTTAGTAGTTGTGGATGATTGCTAGAGTTCCAATCATAAGTGCATATGATCCAAGAAGAGAAAGTATGTTAGCTTATGCCTCTCCCTTAAATAAAATTGCAATAATGATTACCGGTCTAGTTATCGATTGCCTAGGGACAAATAATTTTCACATGACAAAAAGCTCTCTACTAAACCTAACTTAGTTGTGTCTTTATCTAAACAGCCCCTAATATTTATTTACGCGCTCTTTATTATCTTGCAAACCTATCCAAAAACACCTACAAAGTACTTCTAGTTTCATACTTGTTCTAGGTAAAGCGAACATTAAGCGTGCGTAGAGTTGTATAGGTGGTCGATAGAACTGGAGGGAATATTTGTTCTACCTTTAGCTCCTCGTTGGGTTCGACACTCTTACTTATCTAAAGAGGCTACAATTGATCCCCTATACTTGTGGGTTATCACTTTATTACTTCCTATTAATTGCAACGATGACCAAAACTATGCTTGTCAACTCTCAACAACTTTTATTCATCATACTCTTTATATGTGAAGTGATTACTCTCCATAAGATCAACATGATCTCCTTATTTCTTTTCATTCTTTCTTTTATTTCCTCAAGATTATAGTAAGATAATCAAGCCCTTGACTCAACACTAATATTTATTATATATAGCTCACAGACTCAATTACATAGAAGGATCATAAAGCAAAACTCAAAACTAAAGCATACTAAAACATTATTCTACTAGATCAAGATATTACCAAAAGGATCGAACTAAGAAAAATGGTAAAGATAGGAATGTGATGGTGATACGATATCAGGGCACCTCCCCCAAGCTTGGCAGTTGCCAAGGGGAGTGCCCATACCCATATGTTTATATCTCTTTCCTCGGGGGTGGTGATGGTGGAGTTGTTGATGATGTAGGCTTGTCGTCCATCTTCCAGGCATAGGCTCACCATGGTAAAAGGATGATCGAGTCTCCTGGATCCTCAAATCTCCAGCCAAACTCATCCTCTTGAATCTATATTCGTACTCACAGTTTTGGTTTTACAGGTCATAGATCTCTGCTTGTGATACGTCTCCAACGTATCTATAATTTGTTATTGTTCCATGCTATATTATATTCTGTTTTGGACATTATTGGGCTTTATTATACACTTTTATATTCTTTTTGGGACTAAGCTATTAACCGGGGGCCCAGCCCAGAATTGCTGTTTTTTGCCTATTTTAGGGTTTCGCAGAAAAAGAATATCAAACGGAGTCCAAACGGAATGAAACATTCGGGAACGTGATTTTTGGAATGAACACGATCCAGAGGACTTGGACCCTATGTCAAGACATCAACCAGAAGCCACGAGGTAGGGGCGCGCCCACCACCCTCATGGGCCCCCTGTTGCTCCACCGACGTACTCCTTCCTCCTATATATACCTACATACCACCAAACTACCAGATACGGAGCCAAAACCCTAATTCCACCGTCGTAACTTTCTATATCCACGAGATCCCATCTCGAGGCCTGTTCCAGAGCTCCGCCGGAGGGGGCATCGATCACGGAGGGCTTCTACATCAACACCATAGCCCTTCCGATGAAGTGTGAGTAGTTTACCTCAGACCTACGGGTGCATAGTTATTAGCTAGATGGCTTCTTCTCTCTTTTTGGATCTCAATACAAAGTTGTCCCCTCTCTTGTGGAGATCTATTCGATGTAATCTTATTTTGCAGTGTGTTTGTTGAGACCGATGAATTGTGGGTTTATGATCAAGTTTATCCATGAACAATATTTGAATCTTCTCTGAATTCTTTTATGTATGATTGGTTATCTTTGCAAGTCTCTTCGAATTATCAGTTTGGTTTGGCCTACTAGATTGATCTTTCTTGCAATGGGAGAAGTGCTTAGCTTTGGGTTCAATCTTGTGGTGTCCTTTTCCAGTGATAGTAGGGGCAGCAAGGAACATATTGTATTGTTGCCATCGAGGATAACAAGATGGGGTTTATTTCATATTGCATGAGTTTATCCCTCTACATCATGTCATCTTGCTTAAAGCGTTACTCTGTTCTCTTGAACTTAATACTCTAGATGCATGTTGGATAGCGGTTGATATGTGGAGTAATAGTAGTAGATGCAGGCAGGAGTCGGTCTACTTGTCTCGGACGTGATGTCTATATACATGATCATACCTAGATATTCTCATAATTATGCTCAATTCTGTCAATTGCTCAATTGTAATTTGTTTACCCGCCGTGAATACTTATGCTCTCGAGAGAAGCCACTAGTGAAACCTATGGCCCCCGCGTCTATCTTCCATCATATGAATCTTCCAATACTTAGTTATTTTTATTGCCTTTTATTTTACTTTGCATCTTTATCATAAAAATACCAAAAATACTATCTTATCATATCTATCAGATCTCACTCTCGTAAGTGACCGTGTAGGGATTGACAACCCATTATCGCGTTGGTTGCGAGGATTTATTTGTTTGTGTAGGTACGAGGGACTCCTGCGTGGCCTCCTATTGGATTGATACCTTGGTTCTCAAAAACTGAGGGAAATACTTATGCTACTTTGTTGCACCACCCTTTCCTCTTCAAGGGAAAACCAACGCAAGTGCTCAAGAGGTAGCAAGAAGGATTTCTGGCGCCGTTGCTGGGGAGGTCGACGCAAAAGTCAGCATACCAAGTACCCATCACAACCCTTATCTCCCGCATTACATTATTTGCCATTTGCCTCTCGTTTTCCTCTCCCCCACTTCACCCTTGCCGTTTTATTCGCCCTCTCTCTCTCTCTCTCTCTATCCTCCCTCTCTTTCTCTATTTGCCTCTTTCTTGCCCTTTGCACTTTCTGCCGTGTTGTCTGAAATTGGGGAAATTATTGTCGATATGGACAATAATAATATCATGAAAACTTCTGATGCTCTTGATGAAGAACCCCCTATTTTACATACAAAAAATTCCGTATTGGTAGTGGTAATATTATTGGAAAAGGAGTTATCCAAGATTTCTTTACTTGTGTCGGTGCTTTACCTTCTATGGGTAGTTCTATCCTTCATAGAACTAGTAGTCTTGCAGATGCTATTGCCATGCTTGTTGTTGAACTTGAAAGACAATTCATGCACATGCACCCTTGCATATAAAGGATTTTCCTAGAATTTTCTAATATTGAGCATTCTTCTGTTAAGCGTGCCGCTACTATCATTTTGGCTCATGAGTTTAGATTCATAATAAAAGAGGCCAAATAAATCTTTGCGCATAATAGGGTGGACGCTTGCCGTCCTCCCATAGAGGCTATCATTTTTGATCAAGAAGAAATAAGGCGTTTTCAATCTCTAGACTATGTTGCTTTCAATGAAAATCTTAGAAAAAGGGTTCCAACCAATGTTTTAGTTGATAGAATTTCTGAACTTAATGATGATTTGGCCATTCAAAATAATGAAGTAGGATATTCTCTCGAGTATAGACTCACAAAGTTCTGTCAAAAGAATGCTTACAATGATGAATTGGTTGTGCAATACGAAGTGCCAAAAGAGGAACCTATACCTCCCAAAGTTGATCTTGTGGACTGTTGTCCCATTAAATTTAGCCCTTTTGATTACTTTTGCTTGCCTCAAAGAAAACTTGCTGCTGAACATAGAGAATATGAAATGAGTTTTAATGATCTATCTTACTATTATGGCAACACCTAGATCTATCCTTGCTTTTTATGCCTAGCTAGGGGCGTTAAACGATAGCACGTGTTGGGAGGCAACCCAATTTTATTTTTGTTCCTTGATTTTTGCTCCTGTTTAGTAATAAATAATTTATCTAGCCTCTGTTTGGTTGTGTTTTTTGTGTTTAATTAGTGTTTGTGCCAAGTAGAACCGTTGGCAAGACTTGAGGAAAGTCTTGTTAATCTTGCTGTAAAAAGCAGAAACTTTAGCGCTCACGAGAACTGCTGCCATTTTTATTTGGAAAGTGATATTTAGTTAATTATTTTTGCAGATGATTAATTGATAAATTCCTCACGTCCAGCCATTTATTTTAGAATTTTGGGGTTTCATATCTTGCGTTAGCTACAGATTACTACATAATGTTCTGTTTTTGACAGATTCTGTTTTTCGTGTGTTGTTTGCTTATTTTGATGAACCTATGGCTAGTAAAATAGTTTATAAACCATAGATAAGTTGGAATACAGTAGGTTTAACACCAATATAAATAAATAATGAGTTCATTACAGTACCTTGAAGTGGTGTTTTGTTTTCTTTCGCTAACGGAGCTCACGAGATTTTCTGCTTTAAGTTTTGTGTTGTGAAGTTTTCAAGTTTTGGGTAAAGATTTGATGGATTATGGAACAAGGAGTGGCAAGAGCCTAAGATTGGGGATGCCCATGGCACCCCCAAGATAATCTAAGGACACCTAAAATCCAAAGCTTGGGGATGCCTCAGAAGGCATCCCCTCTTTCGTCTACTTCTATCGGTAACTTTACTTGGAGCTATATTTTTATTTACCACATGATATGTGTTTTGCTTGGAGCGTCTTGTATTATTTGAGTCTTTATTTGTTAGTTTTCCACAATCATACTTTCTGCACACACCTTTTTGAAAGAGACACACATGATTCAGAAATTATTAGAATACTCTATGTGCTTCACTTATATCTTTTGAGTTATATAGTTTTTGCTCTAGTGCTTCACTTATATCTTTTAGAGCACGTCAGTGGATTTGTTTTATAGAAACCATTGTTCTCTCATGCTTCACTTATATTATTTTGAGAGTCGTAAAAAACAGCATAGTAATTTGCTTTAATTATTTGAGGCATTCAAGATTAAATAAATAAAATTTTCTTATGAGTGTGTTGAATACTATGAGAAGTTTGAAACTTGATAATTGTTTTGAGATATGGAGATGGTGATATTAGAGTCGTGCTAGTTGAGTAGTTGTGAATTTGAGAAATGCTTGTGTTGAAGTTTGTGATTCCCGTAGCATGCATGTATGGTGAACCTTATGTTAAGAAGTCGGAGCATGATGTATTTATTGATTGTCCTCCTTATGAGTGGCGGTCGGGGACGAGCGATGGTCTTTTCCTACCAATCTATCCCCCTAGGAGCATGCGCGTAGTACTTTGCTTCGATAACTAATAGATTTTTGCAATAAGTATGTGAGTTCTTTATGACTAATTTTGAGTCCATGGATTATACGCACTCTCACCCTTCCACCATTGCTAGCCTCTCTAATATCGCGCACCTTTCGCCGGTATCATACACCCACCATATACCTTCCTCAAAACAGCCACCATACCTACCTGTCATGGCATTTCCATAGCCATTCCGAGATATATTGCCATGCAACTTTCCATCGTTCCGTTTATCATGACACGCTCCATCATTGTCATATTGCTTTGCATGATCATGTAGTTGACATTTTAGTTGTGGCAAAGCCACCGTTCATAATTCTTTCATATAAGTCACTCATGCATCATTGCTATCCTGGTACACCGCCGTAGGCATTCATATAGAGTCATACTTTGTTCTAGTATCGAGTTGTAATCATTGAGTTGTAAATAAATGGAAGTGTGATGATCATCATTCATAGAGTATTGTCCCCAAAAAAAGAGGAAGGCCAAAGAAAAAAAGGGAGGCCCAAAAATATATAAAAAGGGGCAATACTACTATCCTTTTTTCCACACTTGTGCTTCAAAGTAGCACCATGATCTTCATAATAGAGTGTATCCAATGTTATCACTTTCATATACTAGTGGGAATTTTTCATTATAGAACTTGGCTTGTATATTCCAACGATGGGCTTCCTCAAAATGCCCTAGGTCTTCGTGAGCAAGCAAGTTGGATGCACGCCCACTTAGTTTTTTTTTTGAGATTTCATATATTTATAGCTTTGGTGCATCCGTTGCATGGCAATCCCTACTCACTCACATTAATATCTATTGATGGGCATCTCCATAGCCCGTTGATACGCCTAGTTGATGTGAGACTATTTTCTCCCTTTTTGTCTTCTCCACAACCACCATTCTACTCCACCTATAGTGCTATGTCCATGGCTCACGCTCATGTATTGCGTGAAGATTGAAAAAGTTTGAGAACATTAAAAGTATGAAACAATTGCTTGGCTTGTCATCGGGGTTGTGCATGATTTGAATAATTTGTGTGGTGAAGATGGAGCATAGCCAGACTATATGATTTTGTAGGGATAACTTTCTTTGGCCATGTTATTTTGAAGAGACATAATTGCTTAGTTAGTATGCTTGAAGTATTATTATTTCTATGTCAATATTAAACTTTTGTCTTGAATCTTTCGGATCTGAATATTCATACCAAAATTAAGAGAATTACATTGAAATCATGCCAAGTAGCATTCCACATCAAAAATATTGTTTTTATCATTTACCTACTTGAGGATGAGCAGGAATAAGCTTGGGGATGCTTGATACGTCTCCAATGTATCTATAATTTTTTATTTCTCCATGCTATATTATATTCTGTTTTGGACATTATTGGGCTTTATTATACACTTTTATATTATTTTTCGGACTAACCTATTAACGAGAGGCCCAACCTAGTATTGCTGTTTTTTTTGCCTATTTTAGGGTTTTGCAGAAAAAGAATATCAAACGGAGTCCAAACGGAATGGAACCTTCGGGAACATGATTTTCAGAATGAACATGATCCAGAGGACTTGGACCCTACGTCAAGACATCAACCAGGAAGCCACGAGGTAGGGGGCACGCCTACCCCCCTGGGCGCACCCTCCACCTTCGTGGGCCCCCTGTTGCTCCACCGACGTACTCCTTCCTCCTATATATACCTACGTACCCCAAGCTACTAGATACGGAGCCAAAACCCTAATTCCACCGCCGTATCTTTCTATATCCACGAGATCCCATCTTGGGGCCTGTTCCGGAGCTCCGCTGCAGGGGGCATCGATCACGAAGGGCTTCTACATCGACACCATAGCCCTTCCGATGAAGTGTGAGTAGTTTACCTCAGACCTACGGGTCCATAGTTATTAGCTAGATGGCTTCTTCTCTCTTTTTGGATCTCAATACAAAGTTCTCCCCTTCTCTTGTGGAGATCTATTCAATGTAATCTTCTTTTGCGGTGTGTTTGTTGAGACCGATGAATTGTGGGTTTATGATCAAGTTTATCTATGAACAATATTTGAATCTGCTCTGAATTCTTTTATGTATGATTGGTTATCTTTGCAAGTATCTTCGAATTGTTGGGCCTACTATATTGATCTTTCTTGCAATGGGAGAAGTGCTTAGCTTTGGGTTCAATCTTGCGGTGTCCTTTCCCAGTGATAGTACGGGTAGCAAGGCATGTATTGTATTGTTGCCATCGAGGATAACAAGGTGGGGTTTATTTCATATTGCATGAGTTTATCCCTCTACATCATGTCATCTTGCTTAAAGCGTTACTCTGTTCTCTTGAACTTAATACTCTAGATGCATGCTGGATAGCGGTCGATGTGTGGAGTAATAGTAGTAGATGCAGGCAGGAGTCGGTCTACTTGTCTCGGACGTGATGCCTATATACATGATCATACCTAGATATTCTCATAATTATGCTCAATTATGTCAATTGCTCAACAGTAATTTGTTTACCCGTCGTGAATAATTATGCTCTCGAGAGAAGCCACTAGTGAAACCTATGGCCCCCAGGTCTATCTTCCATCATATTAATCTTCCAATACTTAGTTATTTTTATTGCCTTTTATTTTACTTTGCATCTTTATCATAAAAATACCAAAAATATTATCTTATCATATCTATCAGATCTCACTCTCGTAAGTGATCGTGTAGGGATTAACAACCCCTTATCGCGTTGTTTGCGAGGATTTATTTGTTTGTGTAGGTACGAGGGACTCATGCGTGGCCTCCTACAGTATTGATACCTTGGTTCTCAAAAACTGAGGGAAATACTTACGCTACTTTGCTGCACCACCCTTTCCTCTTTAAGGGAAAACCAACGCAAGTGCTCAAGAGGTAGCAGCTTGGAGGCGCTCAATTTTCTCGTGAAGCTTGAAGATGGCCACCCCAATGTTCTTGGCATCTAGCTTTGGTTGTTGGTGAACTCCATGATCATTATATGATTGGCGTCGAGTCCACGTTCCACCATCTCCTGGCCCTTGAAAACTTGTTGCTCCATTGCCTCGAGCCTTGTCTCCACGCTTCTGGTCCTCCTTGGTCCCTCAACATCGCGGATGTGCAGCAATCCCTCACGCATCTCAATGGTTTGAGGATGTTGTAGCACTTACGCGAGGTAGGGGTTGATGACCTTCTCGAAGAACTTATCCTTGGGGGCACTTAGAGACGTCATGGTGATCTAGATCTATCAGAAAAATAGCTCGAAACAAAAACAGAGGATATTTGTGTGGTACGGTGATTGTGGGAGTCCTGGATTAGGGGGTCTCCGGATAGCCGGACTATCTCCATTGGCCGGACTGTTAGACTATGAAGATAGAAGATTGAAGACTTCGTCTCGTGTCCGGATGGGACTCTACTTGGTGTGGAAGGCAAGGGTTTTAGTCCGTAGGACAACAATCACAACATACAATCATACCATAGGCTAGCTTTTAAGGTTTAGCCTCTCTGATCTCATGGTAGATCTACTCTTGTAACATCCATATCATCAATATTAATCAAGCAGGACGTAGGGTTTTACCTCCATCAAGAGGGCCCGAACCTGGGTAAAACTTCGTGTCCCTTGTCTCATGTTACCATCCGGCCTAGACGCACAGTTCGGGACCCCCTACCCGAGATCCGCCGGTTTTGACACCGACATTGGTGCTTTCATTGAGAGTTCCTCTGTGTCGTCACCGTTAGGCTTGATGGCTCCAACTATCATCGATAGCGATGCCGTCCAGGGTGAGAATTTTCTCCCTGGACAAATCTTCGTATTCAGCGGCTTTGCACTGCGGGCTAATTCGCTTGGCCATCTGGAGCAGATTGAAAGCTACGCCCCTGGCCATCAGGTCAGATTTGGAAGTTTGAACTACACGGCCGACATCCGCGGGGACTTGATCTTCGACGGATTCGAGCCACAGCCGGGCGCACCGCACTGCCTCGATGGCTATGACCTAGCTCTGCCACCGGACGGTACTCCAGAGGCCGTGCCCACACCAGCTCCAACCCTTAGCTCGGAGCCAACTGCGCCAATTAAGGACGGGTGGCTAGACACCGCCTTAGGGGCTGCAGTCTCGACGGTGATCGAGCCGAACACCAGCATAATCCTCTGCGCAGCCCGTGACTCCAAGGTGCCGGACTCTCTTCCGGACCCCAAACCATCCGCGCCCCTGCCAATCGAATCCGAGTGGGTGCCGATCATGGAATTCACCGCTGCGGATATCTTTCAGCACTCGCCCTTCGGCAACATTCTGAATTCACTAAGGTCTCTCTCTTTGTCAGGAGAGCCCTGGCCGGATTATGGCCAACAAGACTGGGATGCGGACGACGAAGAAATTCGACGCCCACCCACCACCCACTTTGTAGCCACTGCCGATAATTTAATAGGCATGCTAGACTTCGACTCCGAAGACATCGACGGTATGGACGACGATGCAGGAGATGAACATGAACCAGCACCTATAGGGCATTGGAAAGCCACCTCGTCATATGACATATACATGGTGGATACACCCAATGAAGGCAACGGCGATGAGATAGCGGAGGATGACCCCTCCAAGAAGCAACCCAAGCAACCCAAGTCCCGCCAAAGCAAAAGTGGCGATACCGGCGCAGGAGATAATAACACTCCGGATAGCGCCGAAGACAACAACAACCCCCTCCAGCAAGATTTAGAGCAGGAGGATGAAGGAGCCAGCTCTCTTGAGAGAGCGGCCGGCGGAGAGGAGGAGAATGACAATTACATGCCCCCCTTCGAAGACGAGGCAAGCCTCAGCGACGATGAATTCACCGTACTAGAGGATCCCGTCGAACAAGAGCGCTTCAAGCGCAGGCTTATGGCCACAGCAAATAGCCTGAAGAAAAAGCAGCAGCAGCTTCAAGCTGATCAAGATCTGCTAGTTGACAAATGGGCTGAAGTCCTCGCGGCCGAGCAATATAAACTCGAGCGTCCCTCCAAGAGCTATCCAAGGCGCAGGTTACTTCCCCGACTGGAGGAAGAAGCGTATGAAACGGCGGATCGGCCACCTCGTGGCCGCGATAGAGAGGCATTCCGGCCAAAAGCTCAGCCTCCACCCCAACGCCATTCAAATAAAAAAGGCATGGGGAGATACGCCAGACCTGTGAGACATATTGGAGGACAAATCAAAGCATTCAAGATCGATCTACAGATCACGAGGGCGCACCACTCTACGAGACGATAAATGTCAAGCCGGATACAGTAAAAGCAAATCCGGTCGGGCCGAACACAGCGGGCAGGACCCATACGAGCTGCGTCGCGATATAGCCCAATACAGAGGCGCCGCACACCCCTTATGCTTCACAGACGAAGTAATGGAACATCAATTCCCAGAAGGTTTCAAACCTGTAAACATTGAATCATACGACGGCACAACAGATCCCGTGGTATGGATTGAGGACTTCCTCCTCCACATCCACATGGCCCGCGGTGATGACTTACATGCCATCAAGTACCTCCCACTAAAACTCAAAGGACCAGCACGACATTGGCTTAATAGCTTGCCAGCGGACTCCATTAGCTGTTGGGAAGATCTGGAAGCCGCATTCCTCAACAACTTTCAGGGCACTTATGTGCGACCACCAGACGCCGATGACTTGAGCCACATAATTCAGCAGCCAGAAGAGTCGGCCAGGCAATTCTGGACCCGGTTCCTTACAAAGAAAAACCAAATCGTCGACTGTTCGGACACGGAGGCCTTAGTGGCTTTCAAGCACAACATCCGAGATGAGTGGCTAGCCCGGCACCTTGGTTAGGAAAAGCCGAAATCTATGGCAGCCCTCACGACGCACATGACCCGCTTTTGTGCGGGAGAAGACAGCTGGTTGGCTCGCAGTAACAACATATCAAAGAACCATGGTACCTCAGATACCAAGGACGGCAACAGCAGGTCACGTCGCAACAAGCATAAGCGCCACATTAATGGCGAAAGTACTGAGGATACGGCAGTCAATGTCGGAAGCAAAGGCTCTAAACCCGGTCAGCGGAAAAAGCCATTCAAACAAAGTACGCCGGGTCCGTCCAGTTTGGACCGTATACTCGATCGCTCGTGTCAAATACACGACACCCTAGACAAGCCAGCCAATCACACCAACAGGGATTGTTGGGTGTCCAAGTAGGCCGGCAAGTTAATTGCCGAAGACAAGGACAAGGGGCCGCATAGCGATGACGAGGAAGAACCCCGGCAGCCGCACACTGGAGGACAGAAGAGGTTTCCCCCGCAAGTGCGGACGGTGAACATGATATACGCAACCCACATCCCCAAGAGGGAGCGGAAGCATGCACTCAGGGACGTATATGCGTTGGAGCCAGTCGCCCCAAAGTTCAACCCTTGGTCCTCCTGTCTGATCATCTTCGATCGCAGGGACCACCCCACTAGTATCCGTCATGGCGGATTCGCCGCACTGGTCCTAGACCCAATCATTTATGGATTTCACCTCACCCGAGTCCTTATGGACGGCGGCAGCCTGAACCTACTTTATCAGGACACAGTGCGCAAAATGGGTATAGATCCCTCAAGGATAAAACCCACAAAAACGACCTTTAAAGGCGTCATTCCAGGCATAGAGGCCCACTGCACAGGCTCAATTACACTGGAAGTGGTCCTCGGATCCCCGGATAACTTCCGAAGTGAAGAGATAATCTTCGATATAGTCCCGTTCCGCAGTGGTTATCACGCGCTGCTCGGACGAACCACATTCGCTAGATTCAATGCGGTACCACATTATGCATACCTCAAGCTCAAGATGCCAGGACATCGTGGAGTTATTACAGGCAATGGAAACACAGAGCACTCTCTTCGAACAGAGGAGCACACCGCGGCCCTCGCAGCAGAAGTGCAAAGCAGCCTCTCAAGGCAATCTACCAGTTTGGCGTTTCAAAGCCTGGACACCTTCAAGCGCGCTCGGGGCAATCGGCAAACAGACCGCCTGGCACGATCTGAGCTTGTGTAGCAATATGGCGGCCACCCCAATCCTAGCCCAACGGCATTGTTCATGCCGCGCGTACATAATTACGCATTAAAAATACCATGGCCACAAATGGGGATGGGGAGGCACAACTATGGCACGCCCCAAAACGTGTCCTAAACCGCACCAGGGGCTTCCCGTTTGATTATTTTTCTTTTTCTTTCAGGACTTCAATCTCTGGAAACATTGCCCGGCGGCTCTATTGCCGAACAGATGATACAGCAACCAAGGAGGCTGACAACTACGGAATTCCAAGGTGGATATAATTCCTCAGCTCGCCCTTGGAAGGGACATATTCCTACTCTCTTGCTTACACTATCTGTATCACTCTACTTTAATGCACTTTTTCAATATACAATACATGACATTATGACTATTATCGCATTTTTGTTATATATATACACATCTATGTGTTCATTAATAACGCCTAGCAACCGTACACTTCTGGTACAGCCAATGCACCAGGGGCTTACGTACCCACAATATGGTGTGAAAAGTCCGAACACTTTCACCAGTGCGGTACCCCGAACTTATAGCATTATATGCATCAGCTCTGAATCATGTCTTTGGTCATATGTTGGGTTTGCCCGGCTCCTATGTTTTGGTACCTTACGTTCCGCTCTATCGACTAAGGTAGTGCTAGGAGAACTACTGCGATTGTGCCCCGGTTCTGCCAGGCCGAGCACCTCAGTAGAGAAAGCTAAAACTGACTGTCATGATAGGGCAAGAGACTGATCGCTGTTCGGCGAGGTTTTTCGAGTCCCTAAAGACTTATGCCACTTAGGGCGAAGGGTCGGCTCCGTCCGGCCTACAGGCGTGTATCGCGCCCCGAATTCGGCCTTCTGAATACCAGGGGCTTCACCGAAATTTAAAATTATAGAATTCTATGGCTAAGTGAGAGTGATAAAGCATTATTAGTCCGGTTGCCTTGTTCGTTGCGCTGAGCACCTCCCTCGAAGGACCCAAACATGGGAACAAGAGTGCTCAGGTTTATCACGAACACCCCAGCACTCGTGGTATGGGGGCAGAAGCCGAGGACTAGCCATCTCTTAGATTGGATAAACAGCCAAACAGAAGGTAATATTTTAAATTCACACAAGCATTGCATAGCGCATATGAAACAAGTTTTCATCACATGGGATACAAAACGAGCAAGTCTCATTCAAATATTACATTTTGTGAACACTCATCCGCGATAAGACGGGCACCCGGCAGAACACCCTCGTAGTACATCTCGGGGTGGCGGTGCTCCTTGCCCTCCGGTGGCCCCTTCTTGATAAGCTTCACGGCGTCCAGCTTGACCCACTGCGTTTTCACACGGGCGAAGACCCGGCGTGCACCTTCAATGCAGACGGATCGCTTGACGACCTCCAGCCGTGGGCAGGCATCCACAAGCCGCCTCACCAGGCCGAAGAAGCTATTCAGAAGGGCATCGACAGGCCACAACCGGACTATGAACCCCTTCATGGCCTGATCGGTCGCCTTATGTAGCTCGGCCATCTGCTTTAGCTGGTCGCTCAATGGCACCAGATGTTCGGCCTCAGCATACTGAGACCAGAACAGCTTCTCTGTCGAGCTCCCGTCCCCGGCCCAGTAGAATTGTGCGGCATCGGACACACTGCGGGGCAAATCTGCGAATGCTCCTGAAGAGCTCCGGATTCGGGTAAGTAATCGGTAAATTACTTTTACATGCTTGCTTTGCATATAGAAAGCCTTACCCACGCTATCTTCTTCATCGCGTCGATCTCCTGAAGGGCCTTCTGGGCCTCGCCCTTGGCACACTTCGCGCTCTCACGGGCCGCGGCAAGCTCAGACTCTCGCGTCTTCAAGTCAAGCTCCAATGTCTCGTGCTTTGTCACGAGAGACTGGAGCTCTTATTGCACCTCGCCCACCCGAGCCTCGTGCCTCTCTCGCTCGGTGCGCTCCTGGGCCGCCTTTTCTTCGGCCTGGGACAGCGCTTGCTTCAGGGTCGCCACCTCGGTCGTGGCCCCTGGCAAACATATAATGATCCTGTCATTTAGCAATCGCGTCCTTCTTCTCATCTACAAACGGGGTATTACTTACCCTTGTTCCCCTCGAGCTGCCTCTTAGCAAGGCTGAGCTCTTTCTGTGACCCCTCGAGGGCCTCCTTCAGTACGGCGACCTCCGTAGTCAGTGCGGCAGACGCTAGCAGCGAAGCCTGCATATGCATATTGACATACTTATATTAGACTGCTTCGATATTATTTGATCCTCTGTTCGGCTTTTCTTTGTGAACACCGAACAAAGCATCAGGGGCTACTGTCTATGCGGTAATATTTCTACTACATTTTAAAACACTTACCTCAAAGCCTGTTAGAAGGCTAGTACAGGCTTCAGTCAATCCACTCTTGGTAGACTGAACCTTCTGGATCACCGCACTCATGATAGTGCGGTGCTCCTCCTCGATGGAAGCACTGCGAAGCGCTTCCAACATAGTGTCCAGCGCCTCTGGGTGGACAGAGGTCACCGGCACAGGTGTCTCACCCTCCTTAGAAGGGGACCGCCTACCCGAGCTCGGATCCGTTGGAGGGTCCGGCGCGGTGTTCGGCTGAGGGCTGAACCCGGAGCTCTCGGGGATCCCGTCCCCTCGGCTCCCGGAGTCCAGAAGGTCGCCTTGAGGCGCCTTGGGGACTGTCCCCCTCGATCTGGTGCCTCTTGAGACAGTACCTTGGCGTCATCGGCCGGATGAGGGGAGGTGGCGGTCGGGACTGGATCGCTATCCATGTCTGACGAGCCCAGGGAGCCGTCCGAGGATACCTCGATATTGGCTCGGGGCAGCCTGTACAATTGAGTTCGGCGTTAGGGAAAGCAATGCAACAAAGGAATCCTATGGGTTACTTTGGTATCCGAACACTTATGATCTCCCCTGGGGCTTGCCCCTGGGCAACCACTCGTCTTCACTTTCGACGGCGGCGGTGGAGCTGTCTGGAAAAAGCGTCCTTCCCTTCTTGGACCCTTCGGCCTCCCCAGTTGGGGCGGCCTTCCTTTTCTTGTCTCCCAATCGGTGGAGGAGCCTATTCTTCCTCTTCCTCGTCTTCGGGGGAAGAGTGCGCCGCAGAGCCATCGGACGGTGAGTCCGACGACGCCTAGCGTCGGGAACTCTTTGGAGCTCCCTTGGCCTTCTTGGTCTTCTCCGGCACCTTATAAGGGGCCGGAGTCAGCATCTTCGTTAGAAGAGCGTCTGCGGGGCCTTCGGGCAAGGGAGCCGGACAGTCGACCTGTCCGACCATCTTCTGCCAGTCCTGTCAAAATTATGAGAGTTTAGATCCCGCATAGAGCCAATCTATATATATATATAACAAATATCCTGTAAGAGGTAAAACAACTTACCGCACTGGCGTGGCGCTTCGCGCTGAATCCGCGATCCTCAGTAATGGGGGGAGGGACCGCGGCACCCTTAAACAGCACCCTCCAGGCATCTTCATGAGTCGTGTCGGAGAGCCTGTTCAGAGTTCGGTGCTGCGCCGGATTAAACTCCCACAAGGTAAACTCCCGTTGTTGGCACGGGAGTATCCGGCGAACGAGCATAACCTGGACTATGTTGACAAGCTTGTGCTTCTTATCCACCATGTTCTAAATACATGACTGGAGTCCGGTCAGCTCTTTTGAATTACCCCAGGACAGGCCCTTCTCTTTCCAGGAGGTGAGCGCATGGGGATGCCAGATCGGAACTCAGGGGCCGCTACCCATGCGGGGTCGCGCGGCTCGGTGATATAGAACCACCCCGATTGCCACCCCTTTATGGTGTCCACGAAGGTACCCTCGAGCCATGTGATGTTGGGCATCTTGCCCACCATGACGCCTCCGCACTCCGCCTGGCTGCCGCTCACTACCTTCGGCCTGACATTGAAGGTCTTCAGCCATAAGCCGAAGTGGGGCTTGATGCGGAGGAAGGCCTCGCACACGACGATAAACGCCGAGATGTTGAGGATGAAGTTTGGGGCCAGATCATGGAAATCCAGGCCATAATAAAACATGAGCCCCCGGATAAAAGGATGGAAAGGGAATCCTAGTCCGCGGAGGAAATGGGTGAAGAATACCACCCTCTCATGGGGCTCGGGGGTGGGGATGAGTTGTCCCTCATCTGAGAGCCGGTGCGCGATGTCATCGTGCAGGTATCCGGCTCTCCTCAGTTTCTTGATGTCTCCCTCCATGACGGAGGAGACCATCCACTTGCCTCCCGCTCTGGACATGGTTGGAGAAGGTTGAGGTGGAAGTGAGAGCTTGGGCGCTAGAGCTCGATTATGTGGGAGCGGATGAGCAGAGGAGGAAGAAGGCGTGGATAGAAAGGTAAATCCTTATCCCTTTATATGGGCGGACAAAATTAAACGTCCCCACTTGCCTAGTAAAACTCGCTTATCCCCTAAGCGCCGCAATTGATGGCGCGGTTGGGTTACCCACGCCCGTATTGATGAGAATCCCGTAATAAGGGGACACGATCTCTGCTTTGACAAGACGTGTCAAAAAACTGCCTCGCGTTATGTGCGGGGCTGGTTAAATGAAACGGTTCGAATAATCACCGGGCCATGACATGACGTCATGTTACCAAAACAAGTTGGCGGATTAGATCTGCGAAGACATTATTCTCTCTACGGTGAAATGTGGAACTTATTTTGCAGGGTCGGACACTATCCTCGTATTCAAATTCTTCTGTGATGTATTCAGAGAAGGAACCCGCCTTGCAATGCCGAAGACAACTACGCGCCAGACTCATCGTCATTGAAGCCTGGTTCAGGGGCTACTGTGGGAGTCCTGGATTAGGGGGTCTCCGGATAGCCGGACTATCTCCATTGGCCGGACTATTAGACTATGAAGATAGAAGATAGAAGACTTCGTCTCATGTCTGGATGGGACTCTACTTGGCGTGGAAGGAAAGCTAGGCAATACGTATATGGATATCTCCTCCTTTGTAACCGACCTTGTGTAACCCTAACCCTCTCCGGTGTCTATATAAACCAAAGGGTTTTAGTCCGTAGGACAACAATCACAACATACAATCATACCATAGGCTAGCTTTTAGAGTTTAGCCTCTCTGATCTCGTGGTAGATCTACTCTTGTAACATCCATATCATCAATATTAATCAAGCAGGACGTAGGATTTTACCTCCATCAAGAGGGCCCGAACTTGGGTAAAACTTCGTTTCCCTTGTCTCCTGTTACCATCCGGCCTAGACGCACAGTTCGGGACCCCCTACCCGAGATCCGCCGGTTTTGACACCGACAGTGATAAAAACCTTTGGGAGATTATATAATGGATTTTTACCGACCAAAAGAAGTATCATGCAAGAAAACAGAGTCCGGAGAGCACACGAGGTCCCCTTGAGGCAGAGGCGCACCCAGGGGGGTAGGGCGTGCCCTCCACCCTCGTGAACGCCTCGTGTCCTTCCCGGACTACTTATTTTCCTATTTTCTTAAATATTCCAAAACGGAGAAAAATTGCTATTAGAACTTTTGGAGTCAGTTTACTTACCATACCACATACCTATTCCTTTTCAGAGTCTGAAACATTCTGGAAAGTGTCCCTTATATATTCCTCTGGGGTTATGGTTTCAATAACATTAGTTTCAACATTTATTGGATTACCTGAGATATAATGTTTGATTCTTTGACCATTCAGCACCCTCGGATTTGTACCTTCGAAGTTGTTAATTTTTATGGCACCAGAACGATAGACCTCCTCGATGACGTAAGGACCTTCCCATTTAGAGAGGAGTTTTCCTGCAAAAAATCTTAAACGAGAGTTGTATAACAATACATAATCACCTACATTAAACTCATGTTTTTGTATCCTTTTGTCATGCCATCTTTTAACTTTTTCTTTAAATAGTTTGGCATTCTCATAGGTCTGGGTTCTCCATTCATCAAGTGAGCTGATGTCAAAAAGCCTCTTCTCATTGGCAAGTTTGAAATCATAATTGAGCTCTTTAATGGCCCAGTATGCCTTATGTTCTAGTTCGAGAGGTAAGTGACATGCTTTTCCATAAACCATTTTATACGGAGACATACCCATAGGATTTTTTATATGCACTTCTATAAGCCCATAATGCATCATCAAGTTTTTTGGACCAATTCTTTCTAGATCTGTTAACGGTCTTTTGCAAAATTAATTTGAGCTCTCTACTCTCAGTTCTACTTGACCACTAGACTGTGGGTGGTATGGAGATGCAATTATATGATTAACATCATACTTAGCAAGCATTTTATGAAAAGCACCATGAATAAAATGTGAACCACCATTAGTCATTAAGTATCTAGGGACTCCAAACCTCGGAAAAATAACTTCTTTAAGCATCTTAGGCATTTCTTAATTGGAATAGCTTCTACCCACTTAGTAACGTAATCAACATCAAATAAATATGTGTATACCCATTAAAGGAAGGAAACGGTCCCATATAATCAAAGCCCCAAACATCAAATGGTTCAATAACAAGTGAATAATTCATAGGAATTTCTTGATGTCTACTAATATTACCAATTATTTGACATTCATCACAAGATAATACAAACTTATCGGCATCTTTGAAGAGAGTAGGCCAATAAAAACCAGATTGCAACACCTTATGTGCAGTTCTATCTCCAGCATGGTGTCCTCCATAAGCCTCGGAGTGACACTTGCGTAGGATATGTTCATGTTCATGCTCAGGTACACAATGTCTAATAACACCATCTACCCCTTCTTTATAAAGGTGTGGGTCATTCCAGAAGTAATGTCTTAAATCATAGAAAAACTTTTTATTTTGCTGATATGTGAAACTAGGTGGTATAAATTTAGCAACAATATAATTAGCATAATCAGCATACCATGGAGCAGTACGAGAAGCATTTATGACAGCTAATTGTTCATCAGGAAAGCTATCATCAATAGGTAGTGGATCATCAAGAACATTATCTAACCTAGACAAATTGTCTGCAACGGGGTTCTCGGCTCCCTTTCTATCGATAATATGCAAATCAAATTCTTGTAGCAAGAGAACCCATCTAATAAGTCTAGGTTTAGCATCTTTCTTTTCCATAAGATATTTAATAGCAGCATGATCAGTGTGAACAGTTACTTTAGAATCAACAATATAAAGTCTGAACTTATCACAAGCAAATACAACTGCTAAAAATTATTTTTCAGTAGTAGCATAATTTCTATGGGCACTGTCTAGAGTTTTACTAGCATATTGAATAACATTTAATTTCTTATCAACTCTTTGTCCTAGAATAGCACCTACAGCATAATCACTAGCATCACACATAATTTCAAATGGTAAATTCCAATCAGGAGGTTGAACAATGGGTGCAGAAATCAAGGCTTTCTTAAGTATTTCAAATGCTTCTACACAATCATCATCAAAGACAAAAGGAACATAGTTTTGTAAGAGATTAGTCAGAGGCCTGGAAATTTTTGAGAAGTCTTCAATGAACCTCCTATAAAACCAGCATGACCAAGGAAACTTCTTATACCTTTGATGTCCTTAGGACATGGCATCTTTTCAATAGCATCAACTTTAGCTTTATCAACTTCAATACCTCTTTCAGAAATTTTATGCCCCAAGACAATACCTTCATTAACCATAAAGTGGCACTTCTCCCAATTCAAGACAAGATTAGTTTCTTCACATCTCTGCAAAACTCGATCAAGGTTGCTTAAGAAATCATCAAAAGAAGTTCCATATATGGAAAAAGCATCCATGAATACCTCAACAATATTTTAACAAAAGTCAGATAATATAGCAGTCATGCATCTTTGGAAGGTAGCAGGTGCATTACACAAACCAAAAGGCATATGTCTATAAGCAAAGGTGCCGAAAGGGCAAGTAAAGGTGGTCTTTTCTTGATCCTATTTTGACACAGGTATTTGAGAGAAACCAGAATAACCATCTAGAAAGTAAAAATGTGTATGTTTGGATAATCTTTCTAGCATTTGATCAATAAAAGGTAAAGGGTAATGATCCTTTTTAGTAGCCTTATTTAGTTTGTGGAAATCAATTACCATTCTATAACCTGTAACAATTCTTTGTGGGATCAATTCATCTTTATCATTAGGAACAATAGTAATACCTCCATTCTTAGGGACACAATGGACATGACTTACCCACTGACTATCAGCAACGGGATAAATTATACCTGCCTCCAGAAGCATTAGTATTTCTTTTCTTACCACTTCTTCATCTTGGGATTTAACTGTCGTTGGTGATCAACAACCGGTTTAACATCTTTGTCCAATTTTATTTTGTGCTGGCATAGAGTGGGACTAATGCCCTTAAGATCATCAAGAGTATATCCAATAGCAGACGGTGCTTCTTCAGATTTTTCAATAATATCTTTTCTTCATACTCTGAAAGGTTAGCACTTATAATAACATGATATATCTTCTTTTCATCAAGATAAGCATATTTAAGAGTATCAGGTAATGGTTTAAGCTCAAACATGAGATCACCCTTGGGTGGAGGAGGATCCCCTAGAATTTCAATAGGCAAGTTGTGTTTCAAAATAGGTCCCTATTTAAATAATACTTCATATATTTCCCTTCTTTCATTCATAAACATATCATTTTCATGGTCGAGCAAATATTGTTCTAAGGGATCATTAGGAGGCACGACAATAGAAGCAAGACCAATAATTTCATCTTTACTAGGCAATTCTTTATCATGGGGTTGTCTATGAAATTTAGCAAAATTAAACTCATGAGACATATCCCCCAAACCAATAGTAACTACATCCTTTTTGTAGTCTATCTTAGCATTAATAGTATTCAAGAAGGGTCTACCAAATATAATGGGACAAAAGTTATCTTGTGGGGAACCAAGAACAAGAAAATCAGCAGGATATTTAACTTTCCCACACAAGACTTCAACATCTCTAACAATCCCAACTGGTGAAATAGTGTCTCTATTGGCAAGCTTAATTGTAACATCAATTTCCTCTATCTCAGCAGGTGCAATACCATGCATAATTTCTTTGTAGAAGGAATGAGGTATTGCACTTGCACTAGCACCCATATCACATAAGACATGATAGCAATGATCTCCTATTTTAACAGAAATAACAGGCATGCCTACAGCAGGTCTATGTTTATTTTTAGTGTCAGGTCTAGCAATTCTAGCAGCTTCATCACAAAAGTGAATAACATGCCCATCGATATTATCGGCCAAGAGATCTTTAACCATAGCAGTACTAGGTTCAACTTTAATTTGCTCAGAGGGTGTAGGTGTTCTAGTATTACTCTTACGAACCAAAGTTGAAGCTTTAGCATGATCCTTTATTCTAACAGGGAAAGGTGGTTTCTCAATGTAAGCAATAGGAACAACAGGATCAACATTATAAGTGGTAGTCTTTTCTTCAACTTTAATAGGTGCAACTACTTTTACTTCAATGGGAGGATTATATTTAAGCCACTTCTCCTTAGGGAGATCAACATGAGTAGCAAAGGATTAACAGAAAGAAGCTACTATCTCAGAGTCAAGTCCATATTTAGTGCTAAATTCACGGAAAAATAGGTGTCCATAAATGATTTAACACAATCAAACTTAGGTGTTATACCTGACTCCTTACCTTCATCGAGATCCCAATCTTCAGAGTTGCGTTTAATTCTTTCTAATAAATCCCATTTGAATTCAATAGTCTTCATCATAAAATAGCCAATACAAGAAGTATCGAGCATGGAGCGATTATTGAGAGAAAGCCGAGCGTAAAATTTTTGAATACTAATTTCTCTTGAGAGCACATGATTGGGGCATGAATATAACATTGACTTAAGCCTCCCCCAAGCTTGAGTGATGCTTTATCCTTCGCGAGGCCAAAAATTATACATATAATTACGATCACGATGAACCAGATGCATAGGATAAAAATTCTGATGAAATTCTAAGTTCAATCGGTTGTAGTTCCATGATCCCATATCATCACATAGCCTAAACCATGTCAATGCCTTTCCCTTCAAAGATAGAGGGAAGACCTTCTTATTGATAACATCCTCGGGCATACCTGCAAGCTTAAATAATCCACAAACTTCATCCACATAGATTAGGTGCAAATCGGGATGTAATGTTCCATCACCTGTGAAAGGATTAGCTAGCAGTTTCTCTATCATACCCGAAGGAATTTCAAAGTAAACATTTTCAGTAGGTTCAGTAGGTTGAGGAGAAACTCTTTTCTCTACTGGTCGGGGTGAAGATACCCCGAACAAGCCGCTCAAAGGATTACTTTCCATAGTAACAAGTGACAGTAAATTTCAGCACACTATATAAATTTTTCCTTACCAAATTCCACCTACCAAAGGCGCTTCACTCCCCGGCAACGGTGCCAGAAAAGAGTCTTGATGACCCACAAGTATAGGGGTTCTATCGTAGTCCTTTTGATAAGTAAGATTGTCGAACCCTACGAGGAGCGGAAGGAAATGACAAGCAGTTTTCAGTAAGGTATTCTCTGCAAGCACAGAAATTATCGGTAACATATAGTTTTGTGATAAGGTAATTTGTAAGGGGTAACAAGTAATAAAAGTAAATAAGGTGCAGCAATATGGCCCAATCCTTTTTGTAGCAAAGGACAAGCCTGAACAAACTCTTATATAAAGGAAAGCGCTCCCGAGGACACATGGGAATTATCGTCAAGCTAGTTTTCATCACGTTCATATGATTCGCGTTCGGTACTTTGATAATTTGATATCTGGGTGGATCGGTGCTTGGGTACTGCCCTTCCTTGGACAAGCATCCCACTTATGATTAACCCCTCTTACAAGCATCCGCAACTACAAAAGATGTATTAAGTTAAACCTAACCATAGCATGAAACATATGGATCCAAATCAGCCCCTTACGAAGCAACGCATAAACTAGGGTTTAAGCTTATGTCACTCTAGCAACCCATCATCTAATTATTACTTCCCAATGCCTTCCCCTAGGCCCAAACAATGGTGAAGTGTCATGTAGTCGACTTTCACATGACACCACTAGAGGAGAGACAACATACATCTCATCAAAATATCGAACGAATACCAAATTCACATGATTACTTATAGCAACACTCCTCCCATGTCCTCGGGAACAAACGTAACTACTTGCAAATCATATTCATGTTCATAATCAGAGGGGTATTAATATGCATAAAGGATCTGAACATATGATCTTCCACCGAATAAACCAATGAAAGTGCAACTATCCCTGGGTGGTTTTGGTAATTCCTAACAACATATAACTCATTGAGCTAATGCTACTTAAAGATAAACATTTCAGGAAAGCTCAATGATTAGCATGGCATGGATGAGAAAAGTGGATCCCTCAAAATTCTAAGGACAAAGAATTGGCTCAAGCTCAAAGCTCAGAACTCTACATATTTTCATTTTAAGTGATCCAAGATCACATTGAGTCCATAGGAAAAGCCAATACTATTGAGGGGATGAGGTGTTGCCTAATGGCTTGCTTGCTCAAAGTGCTTAGTGATATGCTCCAAAAGCCCAAAACTACTTTCTCATATCCACATATGTCCCAAACCAAAAGTCAAACTCGGCCCCACCGAAACTTTCTATCCGGCGCCACCGAGTTCAATTGACATAGCCACTGCCAGAAACGCTAGTCTTTTTGATCTCACCGATAGGGATCTCGGTCTCACCGAGATGGGATTGTAATCTCTCTGTTTCCCTTCGTAACTTTTCGGTCAAATCGAGATGAGCGATCGGTCCCACCGAGATTACAATGCAAACTCTTTGTTTCCCTTTCGTAACATTTCGGTCCAACCGAGATGAGCGAATCGGTCCCACCGAGTTTGCCTAACCAACTCTCTGTTAGTCCATTACCAAAATCGGTCTGACTGAGTTTGTGTAATTGGTCTCACCGAGATTACGTTATGCCCTAACCCTAAGGAAATCGGTCCCACCGAGTTGACATATCGGTCCCACCGAGTATCCTAATGTTCACATTTTGAACTAAATTGGTCTGACCAAGTTTTATGATTCGGTCCCACCGAGTTTGGTGATTTGTGTGTAATGGTTAGATTTTGTGTGGAGGCTATTTATACCCCTCCACCCACTCTTCATTCATGGAGAGAGCCATCAGAGTCTCCTAGATTTGTTAGGTGTCACTTGGGAGCCTCCGTCAAGATTGTGGAGTTGAACCAAGGAGTTTGTAAGGGCAAGGAGATCGCCTACTTCGTGAAGATCTACCCGAGTGAGGCAAGTCCTTCGTAGGCGATGGCCATGGTGGGATAGACAAGGTTGCTTCTTTGTGGACCCTTCGTGGGTGGAGCCCTCCGTGGACTCGCGCAACCGTTACCCTTCGTGGGTTGAAGTCTCCATCAACATGGATGTACGATAACACCACCTATCGGAACCATGCCAAAAATCTCTGTGTCTCCAATTGCGTTTGCACACTCCAAACTCCTCCCTTTACCTTCATATGCAATTGTTTTACTTTCCGCTGCTATACTCTTAGAATTGCATGTGTAGGTTGATTGCTTGACTTGTGCTAAGTTGCTAAAATCTTCCAAGAACTAAAATTGGGAAAAGGATAGATTTTTATTTTGTCAAGTGGTCTAATCACCCCCCCCCTCGTAGACATACTTTCGATCCTACAAGTGGTATCAAAGCTTTGGTCTCCATTTTCTTTGATTTCCATAGCTTTTGGTGGTTATAGCCTTGGTCTCACAACCTAGGAGAGTATGGCGTCTAGCGAGGGAAATTACCACCGTAGAGGTCCTTACTTTGATGGTACAAATTTTGCTAGTTGGAAGCATAAGATGAAAATGCATATTCTTGGACATAACCCCGCCGTTTGGGCTATTGTGTGTATTGGCTTGCAAGGTGATTTCTTCGATGGGAGAGAACCAAACCGTGAAGCCACCGCGGAATAGTTGAAGATGCTACAATACAATGCTCAAGCTTGTGATATTCTCTTCAATGGATTATGCCCTGAAGAATTCAAAAAAAATCAGTCGTCTTGAGAATGCAAAGGAAATTTGGGATACTTTGATTGATATGCACGAAGGTACCGAATCTGTCAAGGAATCCAAATTGGATGTGCTTCAAAATCAGCTTGACAAGTTCAAAATGAAGGATGCTGAAGGCATCGCTGAAATGTACTCTAGGCTTTCTCTCATCACAAATGAGATTGCCGGCTTAGGAAGTGAAGATATGACCAATAGATTCATCATGAAGAAGATCCTAAGAGCCTTGGATGGAAAATATGATACCATGTGCACATTGATCCAAATGATGCCCAATTACAAAGATCTCAAGCCAACCGAAGTTATTGGAAGAACTATTGCTCATGAGATGTCACTCAAGGATAAGGAAGAGCTTCACAACAAGTCAAGTGGTGCTTACAAAGCCTCGTGTGATGCTCCCACGTCATCAAGTGAGAAGCAAACCTTCAATGAAGAATTGTGTCTAATGATGAAGAACTTCAACAAGCTCTACAAAAGTAGAAGCAAGGAAAGAAGTTCCAAGTCAAGGTCCTACAATGACAAAAGATCTTCTAGTCATGAGTGCAATTGCTACAATTGTGGAAGACCTGGACACTATTCCAATGAGTGTACGGCTAGAAGATTCTCCCTACAAAAGAAGAAGTAGAAGAGAAGAATCACCATCAAGAGAGAGAAGGAATAGAGATGATCGTTATGAACAAAGATCCTATCGGAGAAGCAAGGACTCGAAAAGGAAGGACAAGTCATCAAGGAGCTACACAAAAAGAAGACATCAAGCTCATGTTGGTGAATGGGTATCCGGTTCCGACTCCGACAATCACTCCGAAAGAAGTTATCACTCCGACTCCGAATATACTCAAGATGAAGGTGTTGTCGGACTAGCACTTGTGACAACCAACTCCTACGACATATTTGACTCACCAAATGAAGGAATTGGGAGATGCTTCATGGCTAAAGGTCCCAAGGTAACACACCCCGAGTATATTCATTTCAATAGTGATGAAGATGATTTGCTAGGAGATGATGATTTACTTGTTGACAACTCTAGCTATGAAAACTATGATGAGCTTGCTATTAATCATGATAATCAAGATAAAACGAGTGACGATGATAAGAAGGATATTGAGCACCTAACTAAAGAACTAAACACTCTTAAGTTAGCTCATGAAACTACCTTGGAAGATCATCGAGAACTTTTAAAGACTCATGATAAGCTACACTTTGAAAAGCTCAACCTTGAGCAAGAACATGAGTTTTTAAAGGCAATCAATGATGATCTTCGCAAGAAAAGTTCTTCTTACATTGTCAAGCGTTTACTCTTGTCTACTTACATGCCACAAGTTAAATCTAGCAACAAGAACAAAAAAAATTCTTCATCTAGTAGTAACAACAATCATGCTAAATCCAATGTTGTGGCTTCTAGTAGCTCTCTTGATTCCACTAATGATTCTCTTAGCCAAGTTACACTTGAGCAAGAAAATAGCTTATTGAAGGGAATTATAGAGAAAGGTGTTTACAAGAGCCTTGCCGGAAGTAAGCAATTTGAGGAAATTGTACGCAAGCAAGGAAGACACCGGAAGAATCAAGGTGTTGGTTTTGAACGGAAGTTCAATGCCAATGGAGTTGAGTGGGAAGAAGATCAATACCCCAAGACAAAGTTTGTTCCTCAACAAGAGAAGTATGATCCTAATTTTTTCAAAGGAACACAATCTCAAGATGATCTTCCACCACAAGACCACAAGCAAAAAGGCAAGGACAAGCTTCAAGAGGAGATTGATGCATTCGAGGAAGCTCCCAAAGCCTTGGTCAAGTGGGTCCCAAGACTACATCAAGTTCTACTTCATCAAGTACGACTACAACCCCAAGGATTCCCATCAAGATGGTGTGGATCCCAAAGAAGAAGAACTAGAGAGTTCTTGAGGGTGACTCCGCCAACATACTTCACTCATATCATTTTGGCAAGGACAAGTGCAAACAACTTTCATATATTGCACTAGTCCAAGGAGTCACAAACCCTCTTGTTGGTAAGACAAGGGACAAGGTAACCTAATGCTTCCATGGACATCATCTTGTGTACACATCACTCTATGTCTATGGATATCCTTGTTTGTTCCTTGTGGTACTAACCCATGTAGGTATTGAAAGTGCAACTCATTCCAAAGGATTGCTCCGAATGATCTACATCAATATTGAGCATCTACATCTTCAACACCTACATGAAGTCATCATCGACAAAACCCAAGGTTAGTTGATCCCTCTTAGGGGGGATATCACATCTAGGGGGAGCTTGAGCTAAAGCAACTCTAATGGTGTGAACACAACAATGCTTTATGTAAAAGTGGTAACCCCACTTGTGCTTAAACGATGAGTATGACCTATGATCAAATGTTCTCATTTGACTCCTAAGTCAATATACTCATATATAGATGACCTAGTCATCGCAAGTTCCTTGATAGATGCTAGAGTGATTGTGCATGCTTCGTCACATATTTCAATTGCCATTTTAATTGTGTGAGCATGTTGAATGCATATTTTACTCATTCGAGGACATCCATTTGTTGCTTTGATTGTTTGGTTTTTCTCTTTTGCCAAATGGATGGACAAGAATGCCTAAGAACTCCCTCTAGCTATCTATGGTTTTCTCGTCTCAAACTCTACTCATGCTACATCACAAAGTTTGAACAAGTCAGATTTGAACCACTCTGTGTGAGGAGCACTCGGAGTTCCCGATTCGTCAAAGACTTAAACTTACAAAACCTCTTTGTGTATTTCTGTCTGACCGATTCATCCTTTTCGGTCCTACCGAGATCACTTAGTTTATCTAGGTTTTCAATCTCGGTGCAACGGATTAGAACCTTTCGGTCACACCGAGTTGCAGTAACTGCCTGCAGTTTTGCATATTGGTGCCACCGAGTTGTTCCACTCGGTCACACCGACAGGGTCAGGTTATATATACCGATGGGTCAAATTTTGGAGAACAAAATTGAAACCTCTTCGCCTGCGCATAACCTACTCTGCATGTTCGGGTCTCCATATCATCCTCTCGTCGCCAGCGACCTCCCGCCGCTAGTCTCCGCCGCCGTCAACGGCAATCTGCCCCGCCGTTGCTGCCGTAGCAAGTTCGCCGCCGAACTAGGGTACGAACTTGATCTTTGTGCTAATCCATAACTCTGATTCTTAGCACATTGCTTTTCCATAATTCTTGCCACGAATGAAATCATCGTCCAGTGAAAACGTCCCGTAGATTAGTTTTGAGTTGAAAATTTAGGGTTAGGTCTCCGCCGAATTCATCTCGGACCGACCGAGTTGTAGAAATCAGTCTCACCGATTTGGCTTAGGCCAGTGCACATGCATTTTCGGTCTGACCGAAAATTGCAAATCGGTGTGACCGAGTTCAATTCTCTATGAAACCCTAGCAGTCTCGGTGCCACCGAACTGTGACTCAGTCTGACCGAGTTCACTAGTTTAGATTCCAAAAACTGCTTCGGTATCACCGAGTTTACAAATCGTAGCTCTGAAATGCTTTCTATGAAGAACTAAAACTAAGTTTTTAAGTCATCTGTTTTGCAAAACTCATGTACTTTGTGATGCTCATATACTCTACCTCATCTATAATCTATTCACAGGGTGTGCTGACAGTTTGCTTGCAAGATGTTTGACCAAAGTGGCAGCCAGAACAAGTCTGAACAGCAGGTGCAGATGAGTGAGGGCACTAGTCCCTCCAGCTCTTCTGATGATGGAAGCAGGAGCACTCCAAGTAACTTGCCAAAGGCAGCCACCAGAACAAGGAAGAAGAAAACTTCTGATTCAGAGGATGAAGATTATGTGGCTGTTGAGGATGCGGCCACTTCAAAGAAAAAGGTGTTGAAAAAGGAGTATGGCTCAGCTGCTATAGTCAAGCCAGGGATGCATAAGAAGGCACCAGTAAAGAGAGTCCCCATGTCTAAGGCCAGAGCATCCACTGCTGAAACGTCCAAGCCATCTGAAGAGGCAGTTGGAGAAGGTAAGAAAAGGAAGGAAAGGGTCAAGAAGACCATTGCCAGAGTGCTTGGCAGATCATCAATTATTACAGATGATGATGAAGAGGAAGAGGATGCTGCACCAACACCCAAAGCTCAAAAGCTCATGGGAGATGCAATCAGATCAGGGGCTGCTCCATCTAAGCCCAAAGTTTCTCCCAAGGCTACTGCTCTAGCTCAGAAGTCTAAACCCAAGAGAAGCACTAGAAACATTCCTGCTGAGGAGAAAAACAAGGCCCCAGTGCCTGAAGCTACTGAAGAAGAAGAAGAAGATGACTCAGTTGTGTTGAGGAAGCTGAAGCCCAAGATCCCTGACCATAATGATGCTCACCGTATGGCAGAAAACATGAAAATCAGGAAGGATGCAGGACTGAGGTTATGGAGACAGTCTGATCCATATGCTGTCAGGAGGAGAACTGTTGTGGACTACAGGTTTCACACCAAGGAACAACAAGATTTTTATGAGACAGTGTTGCTTGACAAGAAGCCCATTATATGTGACATGAAATGGGTTGACTGGGAATACATCCAAGAGAATGAAGATCACTATCCAGGTGTCTATGAAAGCTTCAAGGCATGTGGAGTTGACACATTTGTTGCCTAGAAGCTCACCAAATGGAACGATGAGTTGATCATGCAGTTTTACTCCACTGCTCACTTCTATCCAGATGGAAGGATAGTATGGATGTCTGAGGGTACTAGGTACCAATCCACTGTTGAAGAATGGGCTCAATTGATCAATGCCCCAAAAGAAAGTGAGGATGACTTGGATATTTATGCTGAGAAGAAGAAAGACCACAACACAATGGCCAACATGTACAAAGAGATCCCAGATGCTGCTTTGGGTACACATAAGTTTGGATCTGTCCACTACTTGTTGTCTGGTCTGCCTACCATAAACTGGATTCTAAGGCACACACTACTACCCAAGTCAGGTGATCACAAGATGATCATAGGACATGCTATAAACTTGTTGCACATATTTGATGTCCCACAGAAGTTCAAGGTCATGAGTTTGATTGTTGAGACAATCAAGAGGACTGCTGCTGACCAGAAGAGAAGTTGTGGGTATGCCCCACAAATTCAGGAGCTCATCAACTCAAAGATGGGCACAGGCACATATCTTTTGGATAAGGAGCACCTACCCATATATCCTGAATTTGAAGACAACACTGTTGTCATGGATGAAAATGAACCATCTTCAGCTCAAGCACATGAAAAGAGAGAGAACGCAAGGGCAGAGAAAGCTGCAAAGATGCCAACTACAGAAGAGGCATCTCAGGTATTCTTCAAGAGCAAGCAAGACCAGCTTGGATATCTGATCCAATCCACCCGGAGGATTGAGAAGGGCTTGGCCACCCTGACTAAGAACCAGGAGAGTTTGGAGAGGATCATTGAGCAGAAATTCTATGATCTGGATGTCAAGGTAACTGAGATCCAAACTGCAGTTGAGCAACTTCAGGAGGAAGCAGAGGAGAGGAAGGGCAAGTCTACTACAGATGCTTTTGCTAGAGTGCCCAGAGGACCAAGATCTGCTGCAGTGCTCGTGACAGATACTTGAGCTTCCGTGTCAGCACCAGCAGCCACAGCTCCAGTGCCACCTCCAGCAGCCACTCCACCTGCTCCAGCTACATCATCTGAAGCTTTCGTCCTTGGAGTCCTATCAACACCACCTCCAAAGATCAAGCCTGAGAGGCATTTAGCACTATGCATTTTTGAACTTTTTGGTAACTTGTTGCCAAAGGGGGAGAAAAATGTATAGATCATAGGCTTCGAGAGAGAGTGTGTGGTTCTTTTTATCTCTCTTGCTATTTTGGTTGAACTTCTTTATTAAGTGCTTGTGTGAGATACTTTATGTCCTTGTGAGATACTTGTTGATCATGTGGTTGATCATATGCTACCCTTAATGTTTGGTTGAATGATGTTATCTCTTATATCCGTATTCGATCATTCACTAGCTTGGTGATGAGTGCATGCTCTTAATCTCTATCATTTTGAGCGCTCCACCAAGATGTATGGGACATGGAAGAGTAACCCATGATCCTAATCGATTGTGCATTTGCATTCAAAAGAAAATTTTAAATAATGCACAAATTTAGGGAGAGCTCTTGCTTATCACATACTTCTCAAAGCGACGATGTCTTTTCAATCTTATTTATCATTTGTCAAAGCTTTGATCTATATGTTGTCATCAATTACCAAAAAGGGGGAGATTGAAAGTGCAACTATCCCTGGATGGTTTTGGTAATTCCTAACAAAATACAACTCATTGAGCTAATGCTACTTAAAGATAAACATTTCAGGAAAGCTCAATGATTGGCATGGCATGGATGAGAAAAGTGGATCCCTCAAAATTCTAAGGACAAAGAATTGGCTCAAGCTCAAAGCTCGGGACTCTACATCTTTTCATTTTAGGTGATCCAAGATCACATTGAGTCCATAGGAAAAGCCAATACTATTAAGAGGGGATGAGGTGTTGCCTAATGGCTTGCTTGCTCAGAGTGCTTAGTGATATGCTCCAAAAGCCCTCAACTACTTTCTCATATCCACATATGTCCCAAACTAAAAGTCAAACTCGGCCCCACCGAAACTTTCTATCCGGCACCACCGAGTTCAGTTGACATAGCGACTGCCAGAAACCCTAGTCTTTTCGGTCTCACCGATAGGGATCTCGGTCTCACCGAGATGGGATTGTAATCTCTCTGTTTCCCTTCGTAACATTTCGGTCAAACCGAGATGAGTGATCGGTCCCACCGAGATTACAATGCAAACTCTCTATTTCCCTTTCGTAACATTTCGGTCCAACCGAGATGAGCGAATCTGTCCCACCGAGTTGCCTGACCAACTCTCTGTTAGTCCATTACCAAAATCGGTCTCACTGAGTTTGTGAAATCGGTCACACCGATATTACGTTATGCCCTAACACTAACGAAATCGGTCCCATCGAGTTGACATGTCGGTCCCACCGAGAATCCTAACATTCACATTTTGAACTAAATCGGTCTGACCGAGTTTTATGATTTGGTCCCATCGAGTTTGGTGATTTGTGTGTAACGGTTAGATTTTGTGTGGAGGCTATTTATACCCCTCCACCCACTCTTCATTTGTGGAGAGAGCCAACAGAACATGCCTACACTTTCAATATACATTTTCTGAGAGAGAACCACCTACACTTCTGTTGAGGTCAAGATATTCCATTTCAACCACATAAATCTTGATCTCTAGCCTTCCACAAGTTGCTTTCCACTCAAACCATCTTTCCACCAAATCCAAATCCTGTGAGAGAGAGTTGAGTGTCGGGGAGACTATCATTTGAAGCACAAGAGCAAGGAGTTCATCATCAACAGACCATCTATTACCTTTGGGAGAGTGGTGTCTCCTAGATTGGTTAGGTGTCACTTGGGAGCCTCTGTCAAGATTGTGGAGTTGAACCAAGGAGTTTGTAAGGGCAAGGAGATCGCCTACTTCAGAAGATCTACCCGAGTGAGTCAAGTCCTTCGTGGGCGACGGCCATGGTGGGATAGACAAGGTTGCTTCTTCGTGGACCCTTCGTGGGTGGAGCCCTCCGTGGACTCGCACAACCGTTACCCTTCGTGGGTTGAAGTCTCCATCAACGTGGATGTATGATAGCACCACCTATCGGAACCACGCCAAAAATCTCCGTGTCTCCAATTGCGTTTGCACACTCCAAACTCCTCCCTTTACCTTCATATGCAATTGTTTTACTTTGCGCTGCTATACTCTTAGAATTGCATGTGTAGGTTGATTGCTTGACTTGTGCTAAGTTGCTAAAATCTGCCAAGAACAAAATTGGGAAAAGGCTAGATTTTTATTTTGTCAAGTAGTCTAATCACCCCCCTCTAGACATACTTTCGATCCTACAACCAACTAGCATCAACTACAAGGAGTAATCAACACTACTAGTAACCCACATGTACCAATATGAGGTTTTGAGACAAAGATTGGATACAAGAGATGAACTAGGGTTTGAGATGAGATGGTGCTGGTGAAGATGTTGATGGAGATTGACCCCCTCCCGATGAGAGGATCGATGGTGATGACAACGGTGATGATTTCCCCTCCCGGATGGATGTTTCCCCAACAGAACAGCTCTGCCGGAGCCCTATATTGGTTCCGCCAAGGTTCCTCCTCGTGGCGGTGGAGTTTCGTCTCGTGAGCTTGCTTATGATTTTTTCTCGGACGAAAGACTCCATATAGCAGAAGATGGGCACCGGAGGCCTGCCAAGGGGCCCACGAGACAGGGGGCGTGCCCAGGGGGTAGGGCGCGCCCCCCACCCCTCGTGGCCAGGGTGTGGGCCCCCTTTGGTTAATTCTTTATCCAGTATTTTTTATATATTCCAAAACATGCTCCCGTGAAGTTTCGAGACTTTTGGAGTTGTGCAGAATAGGTCTCTAATATTTGCTCCTTTTCCAGCCCAGAATTCCAGCTGCCGGCATTCTCCCTCTTCATCTAAACCTTGTAAAATAAGAGAGAATATGCATAAGTATTGTGACATAATCTTTAATAGCAGACCATAATGCAATAAATATTGGTATAAAAGCATGATGCAAAATAGACGTATCATCAATCACAGGGGTATCGGCAACGGTCTTAGGGTCTACCGGAGAAGGAGGGGAAGAAATAATAAATAATAGGCATACAAATGCGACAGAAAGCATGGCATAACAATAAGCTATGCTAGGGGTGACCTAACGTTGGGCTAGGTGTTATTGACGGACCGACGTTTGGCATTTTTCGTACAAATGAACCAAAGGGGACGGTTCCATGTTCATCATGCTACAGGCAGGTGACAGATGAATGGAAGGCATATTCAAATTCGTCTAATTTTTCTGATCATTTTCATATATAAATTATTTTCATCTGACTTACGAATTAATTTATATGTTTTTTCAAAGTTTTTAACGACTTTCCTAATTTTCTGGATTTAATTTAATTGAAAATAAAATAATATTTAACTGCTAAGTGTACACAAAAAGTGTACACAACAGTGGGCCTTAGAGGCTGGCAGAGGGTTCCAGTCAGCTGGTGAAAGTTTACGCGTAGGTACTTGATAGTTGTTGATGATATCTCCCCGCCAACGGCCCCAGTAATTATTCCTGTTACTTGTGAGTTGCTATGTGATTTCCTCGAAGAAGAGACGACGATGTAGTACAGTAAAGATAAGTATTTCCCTCAGTAATGAAACCAAGTTTATTAATCCAGTAGGAGAACCAAGCAATGACTAGTGAACAACACATGCACATAAACAACAAATACTTGCAACCCAACACGAACAAGGGGTTGCCAATCCCTTTACGGTTGCGAGCAAGATTAAATTGTATAGTTTTTGATAGATAGATCGAACAAAAATATAAAATAGAATAAATAAAATAAAATTGCAGTAAAGTATTTTTATTTTTAATAGATGATAAAAGATAGACTCCGGGCCCATAATTTTCACTAGAGGCTTCTCATAAAAATAGCATACGATGGGTAAACAAATTACTGTTAGGCAATTGATAGAAAAACAAATAATTATGACGATATCCAAGGCATGATCATGTATATAGGCATCATGTCCGAGACAAGTAGATCGCAACGATTCTACATCTACTACTATTACTCCACACATTGATCGCTATCCAGCATGAATCTAGTGTATTAAGTTCATGGAAGAACGAAGTAACGCCTTAAGCAAGATGACATGATGTAGACAAGATGAACTCACATATGAATGAAATTCCATCTTTTTACCCTTAATATCAACAACACATGCGTGTCATGTCCCTTTCTTTCACTGGATTGAGCATCGCAAGATCGAACCTATTACAAAGCACCTCTTCCCATGGCAAGATAAATCAATCTAGTTGGCCAAACCAAACCAATAAATCGGAGAAGAAGTACGAGGCTATAACAATCATGCATAAAAGAGTTCAGAGAAAACTCAAATAATATTCATGGATAGAGATGATGGTAAACTCACAATTCATCGGACCCCAACAAACACATCGCAAAAAGTCATTACATCGAATAGATCTCCAAGAACACCGAGGAGAAAATTGTATTGAAGATGAAATAGATAGAAGAAGCCATCTAGCTACTAACTATGGACCCATAGGTCCATGCTAAACTACTCACGCATCATCAAGGGGCACCAAGGATGATGAAAAACACCCTCCGTGATCGAATCCCCCTCCGACAGAGTGCCAGAAAAGGCCTCCAGATGGGATCTCGTGGTTCTGGAACTTGCGGCGGCGGAAAAAGTATTTCGTGGAATCCTCTGTTGGTTTCACGATTTTAGAGAATTTTTAGAGGTGGAGTTAGGTCAAACGGAGCCACGAGGCCTCACAACACACCAGGGCGCGCCCTGGTACCTTGTGGGCCCAAAGTCCATCATCTGATCTTCTCCTGAAGCTTCTAATGTCTCTTTTGTCCAGACAAAAATCTCCAAAAAGTTTCGTGGCATTTGGACTTCGTTTGGTACTGATATTCCGCGTAACCAAAATCAAGAAAAAAAACAACTGGCACTGGGCACTAAGTTAATAGGTTAGTCCCAAAAAGTGATATATAATTGCTTGAAAGTGTATATAAAACATCTAAGATTGATAATATAATAGCATGGAACAATAAAAATTATAGATATGTTGGAGATGTATCAGGCCACCACCTCCATCTCCACGTCGAGTTCGACAAAAATCGCATCGGTCGCTGCCCGTTCTTGTTGGATGAACTGCCTGTTAGACTCCACATAGGCCTGGATGGACACCAAGATAGCCTGTTATTCCGCCATCTCGGCCACTTGGGTTACCGCAAACTCCGCCTTCGCGTCCTCCATGTTGAAGCCCGGAGCCAGCGACAGCTCCTCCTCCAGCTGCTCCGCCTCGTCCCCCTCTGGACCCGCCATCTCCATTTGAGATGGCAGTTGCTCCTGTTCCTCCTCTTCGTTCGCCTGTTCCTCCTCATCCGGCTTCGCCAAGTCCAGAGGTAGTCGGCAGCAATGTAGGCAGCGCGCCTCGCCCGGATCTTCTACTCAATCTGGAACCGGCGCTCCGGCGTGAGCATAACATACATGGTCTCCTTTTGCCGATCCATGGCGTAGCCGGAGGGCGTGGTAAGAGCGGTGGAGCGAGAGGGAGAGATGGATGGGCTCTGCTAGCTACGCGGAGAGGGATGGGTTGGATGTGCCTAGGGTTGGGGGACGCCGGTCGGTTTGAATAACCTGATTTGACCTTGATTTGCGAGCCTGAAAGTGCGTTATATTGACTAAAGGGGGGTGAATAGGCGATTTTTATGAAATTTTTCACTGAGGAATTTGCTGGTGAGGAAATTCCTTAGTGAAGAACTACCAGCAGCGGAATGAGTACTCAAAAGTAAACATAACAGAGTACAAGAATAGTCATCATGATGAAATGAAGACAGGCACAGAGTACAGAAGAGTAAACACAGGATAACACAGGATGAAGACAAACAGACTGAAGAAATTGAACTGAGGAAATTGAGAAAGTCTTCAGTCAAAGACTTCAAACACAGATATGAACAAGCACACAACTCAGTTATGAGGAAATGAAAGAGTTGAGGAAATAGAACCAGTAAGCTTGGTGAAGACAATGATTTGGTAGACCAGTTCCAACTGTTGTCTCAGTTGTACGTCTGGTTGGAGCGGCTGAGTATTTAAACTCGAGGACACACAGTCCCGGACACCCAGTCCTGAACACGCAGCTCAGGACACCCAGTCCTCACCGTATTCTCCTTGAACTAAGGTCACACAGACCTCGTCCAATCACTCGTGGTAAGTCTTCAGGCGACTTCCAAACCTTCACAAACTTGGTCACTCGGCGATCCACAATTCCTCTTAGATGCTCTAGACCATGACGCCTAACCGTCTGGAAGAAGCATAGTCTTCAAAGGTAACAAGCGTCGAATCCACACAGGATCAATCTCTTCAGTGATGCTCAATCACTTGGGGTTTGTAGGTGTTTGGGTTTTGGGTTTTTGGTTTTTCCTCACTTGATGATTTTCGCTCAAGGTCCTCAGAGGATGGGTTGCTCTCAAATGACAAGTGTCAGTTTCTCTTGGAGCAGCCAACCAGCTAGTGGTTGTAGGGGGCGGCTATTTATAGCCTAGGGAGCAGCCTGACATGATAAGACATAAATGCCCTTCAATGATATGACCGTTAGGTGGATAGATATTTTGGGACAGCTGATGCATAGCACAGCAACGGTCGGAATTTTGAGTAGCAAAATGCTCAGGGCTATCATGTTCCTCACTGTGTAGGCAATCCGCACTGGCGAATTCCTAACTCCTCAGTCAGGACAAATTCCTCAGAGACCAGAAGAACTTCGTCTCTATCACTGAAGAAATTGACTGAACTGTATGAGATTTTCAATGGCTTCACTCGAAGGGATTGGTAGGTGTAGGATTTTGAGTTGAGCATCACATGGAAATTTTTCCTTAGTATTTCCTCGACCCCCTATAACAGTACGGTGTTTCCTATGACTCAAGAAAGAGAAAAAAACAAAACTATGAAAATGAAAGTCTTCAAGCTTCATATTCCTCGCATGAATATCAAGTCTTCACGGACACACCAATTTCTTCACTTTCAAAGTCTTCATGAAAGTCTTCAGAAATATCAAAATCTTCAGTCAAAGATATTTATTTTTAGGGGTCGACTTTTCCTGTAAATATCAAACTCCTCATAGACTTATAGACATGTGTACACTCACAAACACATTAGTCTCTTAACCTATAAGTCTTTAATACACCAAAATCACTAAGGGGCACTAGATGCACTTACAATCTCCCCCTTTTTGGTGATTGATGACAATATAGGTTAAGTTTTCAACGGGGATAAACATATGAAGTGTAACTACTGATATTGAGAATTTGATTGCAAGATATAGAAGAACTCCCCCTGAAGATGTGCATAGTGAGGAATTTTCTTTTGAAGCAATGCACACTTGAAGAGTTGAATCATGGAGATCTCCCCCTATATCTTGTAATTCATACACGCATTTAACATATAATATGAAGAATTTGAAATGCATGATGAAATATGGTGCCTGATGAAATTCAGCATGCGTGCAATAATATTAACGAGGAATAAGCATGCAGAATAGTGCATCAAAAGTATCAGAGCATAGTGCATCAAAAGTATCAGAGCACAGTGCATCAAAAGTATCAGAGCACCATCGGGTTTAATATTACAACTCGATCCAATAAAGTTTCAGAAGAACGGGAGTTGTAACTTAGCAAAAAAAACGCCCATATAGTAGACCCGCTTGAAGACTAACTCATATTTATCCCCCTTTGTCATCGAATGACCAAAAGGATCGAAAATGAGGACTAACGCCCCTGAAGATAATCATGTTGATGAAGGAGCGCCAGTGTTGTTGGGGTCGTTTGTTGATGTAGGGCCTGCCGCAGTGTCGTCCAAATCTTCATGTTCATCAGTGTCGCGCGATGAAGAATATGAGCTGGCCACTAGAGAAGGAACCTTGACCTTCTTGAATTTATTCGGTGGAGGTGCAGACCAGTCAAAATCTTATTTGAGACCCATGTTCTTCAGATCTTCTTCACCATATAGATGTGGCAGGATTGCCCAGGTGCGACCAAAGACTTGATGGAGATAGTAGTGGTTTTTCTTCACTGCATTGTGTGTGGCAGTCATGTTGTGAAGAAGTGAACCAAACTGACGCTTAACTCATTTGTGATTTCAATCCACCTTCTGGTGAAGACTAAGCAGAAGTTCACGGTCAGTCATCACGCGCGGAGCAGTGGCTTGAGGAGTGGACTTGGGTGCATTGGCAGAGTCATGTGTGGCAGAGTCATCATTGGTGGAATAAGATGCGGCTTTGTGAAACTGACCATCCAATGGACGAATGCCTTCATCTATTACAGCTGGTGCCTTGCCCTTTCCATCAACTGAGGAATATGTCTGCTTGAGGACTTCAATTGGGGGCAAGTAGCTGAGGTGATTCTGGAAATCAGCTTTGTAGTTGAGGGAAGACCTTGTCCTGAGGAATCTCATAATCCAAGGTGCATAAGGCTTCAGCTCAAACAGAGACAGTGCAACATTGGCCATAGTCCTCATGAAGAAATCGTGATAATTGACAGGAATGCCATGAACGATGTTGAATACCAGATTCTTCATGATGCCAACAATTTCCTCATCAGATGAGTCGTGGTCTTTGATGGGATTGATTGTCCTTGTAAGAATACGATAGACAGTTCTGGGCACGTACAGCAATTCCTTCATGAGGAATTTGGTTCTTGGTGCTTGACCTGGCTTCAAAGGTTTCATCAGCACCTGCATGTAATGATGTGTGAGCTCAGGTTCACTGCAGATGCAGCAAGCTTCTTCAAGGGGAGGACTGAGTGGTAGAGCACGAAGCAATTCAGAGGCTGGTGCAGTGTAGTGAGTGTTTTCAGACATCCAGTCCAGCACCTATGAATTCACATCTTCAGCATCTCCGGTGATGTGCAGTGTTGCATAGAATTGAAGAATCAGTTCTTCATTCCAATCGCAGATGTCAGAGCAAAAGTTTAGCAGTCCAGCGTCGTGAAGAACACTGAGGACTGGTGCGAAGCACGGCAGAGATTCCATATCCACGTGAGGAATATGATCATGGTAGAAGATCTTCTCCTTGTTGAACAGCACTGAGGAATAGAAATTGGCTTGACTAGCAGTCCAGAAACGCCTCTTCCTAATGCGAGCAGAGTCATATGGGTTATAATCTTTGAAGAATACGTGCTCACCGAAGAAATCATCAACCTTGAACTTTTGCTTGCGTGAGAATGGATCCTTTGGCTTCGGCAGAGGAGTGTCAGTGACTTGCATCACAACCTCGGGAATCTCAATCACAGGTTCTTCAGGCCGAGGAATTTCTGGTTCCTCCTCAGTGGTAGTCTGCGTCGTTGGTTGTTCAGCAGCAGCAGTTTCTTCAGCGCTAGTGGCTGGAATTTCCTCATGGACAGATGCAGTGGGATGAGTTTCGTCAGAGCCCATGTGAACAGTTTGTGTGGGGGACTGAGGAATTTGCTGTAGAGGGGTGAACATTGGAGAGTTTGGATGCTGACTTTCCCAGAATTCATCACTGATTACGGGTGTGGAGCAGCCAATGTCCATATCTTCATCTTCCATTTCTTCAACGCCAGCCTCTTCAGCTGTGAACTAAGGCATAGGCGAGGAGATGATAGGTGTTGAAGGGAGCGCATCCACTTCAATTTCTTCATCCAATGGTTCAGACGAAGCAGCAGAAGGAGTTTCTTCATTAGATCCACTGGGGATCACATATTCTTCATCAAAAGGAACAAGGTCCTTTGATGGCCTGGTTGAGATGGGAACAGCATCAATCGGATTTGCAAATGAACTTGTCATAGGCTTCATTTTCTTTGGATCTGAAGAATCTAAAGCAACTGATGCTTTCCTTTTCTTCACTGCAGCACGCTCTGCAGCCTTGGTCTTCTTCACATCTGATGCAGATCGAAGGATTGGAGTTGAAGTTGGCGCAGGACCAGCTGAGGAATCTGGTTGATTTTCTTCAGGCACAACTGATGCAGTTGCCCTGAGTTCTTCAGTTTCTTCAGGCACACCACTAGTGGGTGCCCTGGCAATTTCTTCAGCGGCTGGAATGCAGTCATCAGCCCTGGAACTCACATTATCTTCAGCAGCCTGATTGTCATCAGCGGTGCTGGCATTTTCTTCAGTAGGCTGAGCAGATGCTTCAGCCTGAGGAATTTCCTGTTGCGTTGGGGCTGCAACACTGGAAGTGAAGTTATTCGCAAGTTTCACAAAACGAACCTTGGCTCCAAGCCAATCAGCGTGATATGTGTCAAAGTCATCACTGAGTTTCTTAATCTTAGTCTGAATAGTGACAAGTTCTTCAGTTGTCATAGAGACAACGTTTTTCTTCAGATAGCGCTCTTTCTTGTACTGCGCTTTCTTGATCTACCTGGCCTTCTCAAATTTCCACTTTTCTTCTTGAATGAAGTGGGTTGGCATGTGACTCTGGCCAGGAGTCAGCTTGAAGTCAGGCAAGGAAGTGTTGGGGTCCTTGTGCCAATCATCAATGTAGTCGAGGATCAGCTTGGGATCCAAAATCAGTGGCACCTCTGATCCTTTGGCTCTAGCGGCCCTGACTTGCCTGTCTCTGATGATTTCTGCAAGTTCATCATCATCAGCTTCGTCTTCATCAGACGGCACTTGGAAAGTGACTTGCTTCTTTTGAGGACTTGGGCGAGGACCTCGTCCAGTAGTGGCCTTTGTCTTCAGCAGTGAGGGGCCAGCTGAGGAACTTGGTGCAGCTGAGGAACTAGCTGAGACACCTAAGGCAATGGAGATGCCAGCAGTCCTTTGGCACGAGGCGAGATGCACAGGTGCTGAGGATTTAGTCGGAACAGCTGAAGGCTTTGGCGGAGGAGCTGAGGACTTTGGAGGAACAGGAGCAGCATGAGGAATTTGCCGTGAGGGCTTTGAGGATTCTGGCCGTGAGGGCATTGCTGAGGAACTTGGCCTTGAGGGCATTGTTGGTGAAGCACTTGGCTTGCGCGCCGGCTTCTTTGACATAGCCTTCTTTGGCTTGACAGCAAAGGCCTCAGCAGAGGCAGTAGCAACAGCAGCAGAGTCTTTATTAAATTTCCTCACTGCTTCTTTGGCTTGCTTAGCCAGCTTGGCTTGGCGCTTGGCCCATTCATTAGGATAGTCCTCACCGCGCTTGAGGCTGGTGGGATCAGCGATTTGGCCAGGTGCCAATGGAGCTCTTGGGCATGGAGGATTGAGTGCGAATTTCTTCATGTACTTAGGAGTGACATATTTGTACTCCCTCCATTCTCTTGCCCATCTCCTCTCTATCTTCTGAATGCGCACTTTGTGCTCATTCTTGGTTTCCTCAGTAGGTGTATAGTACCTAGCATATATTTCATCAGGGATCTCAAACGTTGTATTTACCTCAGGCCTCTTTCCTCCCTTCTGTGGCTTCTTACCGTCAACCATTTTCTTCAGTTGAGGAATTTGAACAATTGAATTCTCTGAAGAAGTATGCAACTTTTCTTCGAGGAACGCTGCAAATGAGTTAAGTTGATGAGAACCTAGTGATTCAGCAGCTGACATGTGTACCTGTGAACAGAGTATAGTTGCGAGGAATTTGGAGAGGTCATATGCGTTCTCAGAGGGTTTTTCAAAAGAACAAGTTAGAGGAATTTGACCAGATGAGTCTTGAAGAATTTCACTAAGCGTTCTTTGTTTTAGGATTCCAGAGATGTGTAGATTAAAAATCCACACATTTGAGGAATCTTGAAGAAAAACATGGGTTAGAGAAACGAGTCAAGAACAGATGACTTGTGAGGTGTTTAGTGTGTGAATCTATGAAGAAAAACACCTTTGAAGATTTTGAAGATAATCATTCAAATCAACGAGGGTAGTAAAAGTAACTTTTAATTACCCTGGACGAAGAACACGACGAACTGGAGTGAGGAGATGTGAAGTTCGTCTGTGCAGATCTTCCACGCCCTAACTTGGCGGAGGAAGACAGCTATGGCGACGGCGGAGTGAAGATTTCCGCGGTTGGCGCGAGTACGTTGGCGACGAGGTCGAGGCAGTGAAGCTCTTCCTCACCGGCGGTGATGAAGTAGCGGCGGTGCTAGGGTTTGAGAAGCTCGAGCTGGAGAGAGAGGTCGAGCGAAGTAAAAGAAGTGAGGAAGGAAAGGAGGGGTATTTATAGCCACGGTGAAAAACTGTTCGCCCGAAGAAATTGGACGAATGTGCCCCTGACCCTTCTCATTCGCATGACATGTGTCACCCACATAGTGAGAGGTGGAGATCGTGTTAGATCGTGGGTGAGTGGATAAGTGTATCGTGGGATGCGGAACAGTTTGAGCGGCAAAGCCGAAAATTTGGATAAGATAGGTTTTAAAGTTCCGTTCGCAATTTCTTCAGCTGACAAGGACACAGTGAAGATTTTGAACAAGTTTCAAATATAACGCACATGAAGAATTTGTGAACAGATTGGGTTGAGTATAGCATAGAGGGGAAGGGTCCGATCACATTCACTTAGCAGAGAACCAACTTGAAGAAATAGCAATAAGTGAATGTTGTAGAGGACATAAACTCATATATATATATATATATATATATATATATATATATATATATATATATATATATATATAGCCAATGAAGAAAAACGATGGAACCAATGAAGACTATGCAAAGTTGAAGAATATGAATAATTTGAGGAATTTCAACTTTTGGTGGTGGCGTGACCCACCATATAAGAATGATGATTTCAGACACCGCATACAATTATCGTAGGGTTCTGAGAATCAAATTCTTCATTAATTTCTTCACACTAAGAGTGTTATTCTTCATTGATTGAAGAAAAACGTTTCTTCATGTGTTGCACATCTAAGTCATCAATTTTGCATAAGTGTTAGGATGAGTGTCCTTTTCAAAGAACATTCGAAGATTCTAGGATATTTAGCTCACATCGCAACTTGCTAAATCTCTCCTCATCCAAGGGCTTTGTGAAGATATCGGCTAGCTGTTCTTCAGTCTTCACATGCTCAATAGAAATGTCGCCCTTCAACACATGATCACGAAGAAAATGATGACAAATCTGAATGTGCTTTGTCTTCGAGTGCTGAACTGGGTTGTGATCAATCTTGATGGCATTCTCATTGTCACAGAAGAGAGGCACATTCTTCATGTTGACGTTGTAGTCCTTGAGAGTTTGCTTCATCCATAGCAATTGCCAATTGGGCACAGCAAGAACCAGCGGCAATGTACTCAGCTTCAGCAGTAGATAGTGATACGCAGTTCTGTTTCCTCGAGGACCAACAGACCAAAGATCGTCCAAGGAAATGACATGTACCAGATGTTGACTTGCGATCCACACGATCACCAGCATAGTCAGAGTCAGAATATCCAATGAGATCAAAAGTCGAGCCCTTGGGGTACCATAATCCAAGTGTTGGTGTGTGAGCTAGATATCGAAGAATATGCTTCACAGCCTTATGGTGTGATTCCTTCGGTGTAGCTTGAAATCAGGCACACATGCAAACACTAAGCATTATATCTGGCCTAGATGCACATAAGTACAATAAGGAACCTATCATGGAGCGGTATACCTTATGATCAAAGTCAATACCATTTTCATCAGTGCACAGATGGCCATTTGTGGGCATAGGAATTTTGACGCCTTTGCAATCTTGCATGCCGAATTTCCTCAGTACATCCTTGAGGTATTTCTCCTGAGATATGAATATGCCATTGCGTTGTTGACGAATTTGAAGACCTAAGAAGAATTTAAACTCTCCCATCCTAGACATTTGATATTCTTCACTCATCATATAGGCAAATTCATCACTATAATGTTGGTCAGTACAGCCAAAGATAATATCATCAACATATATTTGGCACACAAACAATTCACCATCATAAGATTTAGTGAAAAGAGTAGGGTCGAGTGAACCGGGTTTGAAGCCTTTCTTCATGAAGAGTTCCTTCAAGGTATCATACCAAGCCCGTGGGTCCTGCTTGAGGCCATAGAGGGCCTTGTTGAATCTGAAGACTTTGTCAGGATTCTTTGGATCTTCAAAACCTGTGTGTAGCCTTGGGCTACAAGTCGTGCCTTATTCCTCACCACAAGGCCATTTTCATCTTGCTTGTTGCGGTAAATCCACTTTGTGTCGATGATATTGTGCTTGCGAGGATCTGGACGTTTGACCAGTTCCCAGACATTGTTGAGCTCGAACTGATGTAATTCTTCTTGCATGGCCGTAATCTACTCAGGCTCCAGAAATGCTTCATCTACCTTAGTGGGCTCTGTAATAGAGACAAAATCATAGTGCCCACAAAAGTTAGACAAATGTGAAGTTTTTGAGTGTGTGAGAGGACCTGGCGCTTTGATGTCATTGATGATCTTTTCAACTTGCACTTCTTTTGCAATGCGAGGATGAGCTGGTTGTCGTTGAAGAATTTGATCAGCGTTTTCTTCAGCACCATTTTCTTCAGCATTTTCTTCAGGTGCATTAGCCCGACGTTCTTCATGTTTTGGAATGAATTCTTCAGCAGATTCTTCAATAGGAATGACATCCTCAGTAGCCTTAAACTTGATAGTTTCCTCAGGTGTTGGTTCATCTATCACAGTAGGTAGGTGCTCTCTTTGCGAGCCATTAGTTTCATTGAACCGCACATCTATAGTTTCAACAACTTTGTGAAGAACGTTGTTGAAGACTCTGTAAGTGTGCGAGTCCTTTCCGTAGCCAAGCATAAAACCTTCATGTGCTTTCGGTGCAAATTTTGAGTTGTGATGAGGATCTCTAATCCAACATTTAGCACCGAAGACTTTGAAATAACTTACATTGGGTTTCTTATCAATGAGGAGTTCATAGGTAGTCTTTTTGAAGAATTTGTGAAGATATACTCTGTTGATGATGTGGCACGCAATATCAATTGCCTCGGACCAGAAACGACGAGGAATTTTGTATTCATCAAGCATAGTGCGAGCCATCTCAGCAAGAGTCATGTTCTTGCGCTCCACGACGCCATTCTGCTGAGGAGTGTAAGGAGCAGATAACTCATGAGTAATACCAAGTTCATCAAGATAGTCATCGAGACCAGAATTCTTGAACTCAATGCCATTGTCACTTCTGATGTGCTTGATCTTCACACCAAAATTGGTTGAAGCCCTCGAGGAAAATCGTTTGAAGACTTCCTGCACTTCATGTTTGTAAGTAACAAGGTGTACCCATGTGTAGCGAGAATAATCATCAACAATAACAAAGCCATATTGAGATGCTTCATTTGAAATAGCAGAATAATGATTAGGACCAAAGAGATCCATGTGAAGCAATTCAAACGGGCGAGTGGTGGTCATGATAGTCTTTGCTGGATGCTTGGCCTTCGTCATCTTCCCAGCTTCACAGGCTCCGCATAGGTGATCCTTGAGGAATTTGACATTCTCGATGCCAATGACATGCTTCTTCTTCACAAGCGTGTGCAAATTCCTCATGCCTGCATGACCAAGTCGTCGATGCCAGAGCCAGCCCTCTGAAGCTTTTGCAAGTAAGCACACGGCTGGTTGTGGTCCTGTAGAGAAATCAACAATATACAGGTCTCCTCTCCTAAAGCCTTCGAAGACTTTGGAATTGTCAGCTTCCATAACCACAACACAACGATACTTGCCAAAGACAACAACCATATCAAGATCACAAAGCATTGAGACAGACATAAGGTTGTATCCTAAGGACTCAACAAGCATGAATTTGTCCATGTGTCGATCCTTTGTAATCGCAACCTTACCTAGACCCAATACCTGACTTTTACCTTTGTCAGCAAAGATGATATGCTTCAGATGCGACGGAGATAATGGAGCATCCATCAATAGATTCTTGTCACCAGTCATGTGGTTTGTACATCCACTATCGAGGACCCACTCAGTGGCTTTGGGTTGATCATCCTGCAGACGAATTAGTGCAGCTTACAAACTCATATACTTCATCAGTGAAGAATATGACATCAATTCATCAGATCAATTTCATCAAGTAAAAGAACTGATAAAGCAATAAGAGGACGTGAGAAATGAAAGTTCATTTCTTCATGATTAGCCTACGTCCTATTAGGCATGCTCAGGTCTCCAGCAAATTCTTTAGACGGTTATGTGCGTCTGGAGACCTGACCCTGCAGAAGAGATTAGTTCTTTTTCTTCACCACCCACATCTGAAGGGGTGGCAAAGAGTTCATCATTATGCGAGCTCCATACAAGAAGGATGGCATAGAAGGCAGTCCATTTCGTTTCACATAAGAGGGGTTAGAGTAAGCATAAGAGTATGCACAGAAATTCTTCGAGGACTTATGGACATAATGATTTGAAGAATAATGCACATATCCATAATACTTAGATCTTCCCTGCGAAACAGACGGGTTAGCACGATGATGTTCATATGAGGACTTTGATCCATATGAGGAATTTTGTCCGTATGAGGACTTGAATCCATATGAAGAATTTGATCTGGGGTTCCTATTCTTCACAGGTGGCGTCATGATGACATTCACCTGAAGATTTTCAAGGCATCTTTTGGGAACCCAGATTTTCTTCATCGGGGAGCCGTTCCTGCAGTTAGTGCCAACATATCTAGCAAATACTTCACCATTCTGATTTTTGAACAGTTTATAGTTGGAGTCAATTGACTCATCATCAGAATGAGGAGATTCACATGCAAATCCAGATAAGTTAGATGGATCAACTGGAGGTCCCTTTGCAGCAACCCATGTAGTTTTGGGGTACTGCTCAGGCTTCCAATATGTACCATCAGCATTGAGTTTCCTCTCAAAGGCGATACCCTCTTTCCTAGGGTTCTTGTTGAGGATCTGCTTTTTAAGCACATCACAAAGAGCCTGATGCCCTTTGAGGCTTTTGTACATGCCTGTCGTGTACAATTCCTTCAGCCCTGCATCGTGAGTGATACTAGGAATGTCCTCAGATGAGGAATTAGTGATAGCAGATGCATGTGATGAATTTGAAACATTAGCAGCATTTGAACATTCAGGTGAAGAATTAGCAGATTCACGTTCAATGCACTTCAAGCATGGAGGAACAAATTCTTCCTGAGAAGCGCTGATTTGTTGAGCAAGTAATGAATCGCGCTCCTTCTGAAGATCTTCATAACTCACTCTTGGCTTCTCAAGGTCTTGCTTTCTTTGAAGAAATTCATAAGAAAGCTTCTCATGATCGGATAAGAGAGTGTTATGATGATCTTGAAGGGTGTCATACTTAGTATGAAGTCTCTGAAGACTTTCAGCCAAAGCTTTTGACTGATCGATTTCTTCACCCAACATATCATCGCTCTTATTTAGCATGTAGTAAACCTTTTCCAAAGCTCTTTGTTGTTTAGTGGCAAGGGAAGCAAGTTTGACATAGCTGGGTCCAAATTCATCACCAGATTCATCATCACTAGACTCGGATAGGTAGCATTCAGTTACCTCAGCATCTTTTGCCATAAGGCATGATGCAGAAGATGATGATTCTGGTTCGAATGTCATCGCTTTGAGAGATTCCTTGAAGTCCTCAAACCAAGGATCATGACAGGTTCGATGACCTTCATAGACCTCAGAGAGACGGTTCCAGACGAGCTTCGCATGATCGAGATGCATGATATTCCTGAACTGATTTTGTGACAGACTGGAGCAGATGACATCCTTCGCCGTGAGGTTGAGAAGAGTGTACTTGCGAATGTCATCAGCTTCCGCCATCTTGCACAGATCGGTCAAACCAATCTCAGTGACGGTCCCCAGCTCGCTGTTCATCGCCATGAGGCGTTTCTTCATCATGGCCTTCCACTTGGGATACTCATGACCGTCAAAGATGGGGCATGTCACTTTCGTCATACCTGCGGTCGACATAACTAAAACTCCAGGCGGTTAAACCAAAATCATATAGAACAAGGGAGTACCTTGCTCTGATACCAATTGAAAGTGCGTTATATCGACTAGAGGGGGGTGAATAGGCGATTTTTATGAAATTCTTCACTGAGGAATTTGCTGGTGAGGAAATTCCTTAGCGAATAACTACCAGCAGCGGAATGAGTACTCAAAAGTAAACATAACATAATACAAGCATAGTCATCATGATGAAATGAAGACAGGCACAGAGTACAGAAGAGTAAACATGGGATAACACAGGATGAAGACAAACAGACTGAAGAAATTGAACTGAGGAAATTAAGAAAGTCTTCAGTCAAAGTCTTCAAACACAGATATGAACAAGCACACAACTCAGTTATGAGGAAATGAAAGAGTTGAGGAAATAGAACCAGTAAGCTTGGTGAAGACAATGATTTGGTAGACCAGTTCCAACTGTTGTCTCAGTTGTACGTCTGGTTGGAGCGGCTGAGTATCTAAACTCGAGGACACACAGTCCCGGACACCCAGTCCTGAACACGCAGCTCAGGACACCTAGTCCTCACTGTATTCTCCTTGAACTAAGGTCACACAGACCTCGTCCAATCACTCGTGGTAAGTCTTCAGGCGACTTCCAAACCTTCACAAACTTGGTCACTCGGCGATCCACAATTCTTCTTGGATGCTCTAGACCATGACGCCTAACCGTCTGGAAAAAGCACAGTCTTCAAAGGTAATAAGCGTCGGATCCATGCAGGATCAATCTCTTCGGTGATGCTCAATCACTTGGGGTTTGTAGGTGTTTGGGTCTTGGGTTTTTGGTTTTTCCTCACTTGATGATTTTCACTCAAGGTCCTCAGAGGATGGGTTGCTCTCAAATGACAAGTGTCAGTTTCTCTCGGAGCAGACAACCAGCTAGTGGTTGTAGGGGGCGGCTATTTATAGCCTAGGGAGCAGCCTGACATGATAAGACATAAATGCCCTTCAATGATATGACTGTTAGGTGGATAGATATTTTGGGACAGCTGGCGCATAGCACAACAACGGTCGGAATTTTGAGTAGCAAAATCCTCAAGGCTATCATGTTCCTCACTGTGTAGGCAATCCGCACTGGCGAATTCCTAACTCCTCAGTCAGGACAAATTCCTCAGAGACCAGAAGAACTTCGTCTCTGTCACTGAAGAAATTGACTGAACTGTATGAGATTTCCAATGGCTTCACTCGAAGGGATTGGTAGGTGTAGGATTTTGAGTTGAGCATCACATGGAAATGTTTCCTTAGTATTTCCTCGACCCCCTTTAACAGTACGGTGTTTCCTATGACTCAAGAAAGAGAAAAAACAAAACTATGAAAACGAAAGTCTTCAAGTTTCATATTCCTCGCATGAATATCAAGTCTTCACGGACACACCAATTTCTTCACTTTCAAAGTCTTCATGAAAGTCTTCAGAAATATCAAAATCTTCAGTCGAAGATATTTATTTTTAGGGGTCGACTTTTCCTGTAAATATCAAACTCCTCATAGACTTATAGACCTGTGTAAACTCACAAACGCATTAGTCCCTTAACCTATAAGTCTTTAATACACCAAAATCACTAAGGGGCACTAGATGCAGTTACAGAGCCAGAGCGGCGCCACACGGCGTTCACACCCCCACCGAAGGAGGCATCCATTGGGCCACGCTGGGTTTTCGGGCGATTCCGTGCGGGACCCCATCATCAGTTTGACATGACAGACACACCCGGGCGCACCCATATTAGCCGCAGATTTGGGCTGGATATGAGGGGTGCCGATCCGCACCGGAGTTTGAGACCCGTTTGAGGAGCCCATGACCAGTCACTGACAGGGCGGTCTATCTGATCATTTGAGGCGGGTTTGGAACGCCCAACTGTAGTTGCTCTATCCGGACGTTTGAGGCGGGCTTCGGGTGTCAGGTTGTAGTTTCTCTTAGAGCATCTATAGCCGGGCACCCCAAACCCTCCTCAAACGCCCGAGCGGCCTGCTCGGTCATCATACGTATCCATCGTAGCTACTTTTCCAAACTCTTTTGCCCTTGTTTTGGACTCTAACTTGAATAATTCGAATGGAACTAACCTGGACTGACGCTGTTTTCAGCAGAATTGCCATGATGTTATTTTTGTGTCGAATAAAAAGTTCTTGGAATGGCCTGAAACTTCACGGAGATAAGTTTTGGAATTAATAAAAGATATTGACGAAAGAATCAAGTAAAGGGGGGCCACACCCTAGCCAAAAGGGTCGGGGCGCGCCCTCCGACCTTGTGGGCCCCCTGGACCTCCACCGACCTCAACTCCAACTCCATATATTCACGTTCGGGGAGAAAAAAATCAGAGAAAAGGATTTATCGCGTTTTATGATACGGAGCCGCCGACAATCCATGTTCTTCCTTGGTAGGGCAGATCTGGAGTCCGTTAGGGGCTCCGGAGAGGGGAACCCGTTGCCATCGTCATCATCAACCATCCTCCATCATTAATTTCATGATGCTCACCGCCGTGCGTGAGTAATACCAACGTAGGCTTGCTAGACCATAATGGGTTGGATGAGATTTACCATGTAATCGAGTTAGTTTTGTTAGGATTTGATCCCTAGTATCCACTATGTTCTAAGATTGATATTGATATGACTTTTCTATGCTTAATATTTGTCAGTCGGGCTCGATTGCCATGATTTCAGATCTGAACCTATTATGTTTTTATGAATATATATTTGTGTTGTTGATCTTATCTTGTAAGTCAATAGTCACCTAGTACGTGTTGTGATCCGGCAACCCCGAAGTGACAATAGTCGGGACCACTCCCGGTGATGATCGTAGTTTGAGGAGTTCATGTATTCACTAAGTGCTAATGCTTTGTTCTGGTACTCTATTAAAAGGAGGCCCTAATATCTCTTAGTTTCCATTAGGACCCCGCTGCCACGGGAAGATAGGACAAAAGATGACATGCAAGTTTTTTTTTCCATAAGCACGTATGATTATATTCGGAATACATGCCTACATTATATTGATGAATTGGAGCTAGTTCTGTGTCACCGTTATAACCGTTGCATGATGAATGCCATCCAACATAACTATACATCATTGATTCATTGCCTATGAGCTCGTTTCATATTGATCTTTGCTCCGTTACTTTTCCGTTACCAATGTTACGATTGCTACAAAACTGCTATTGTTACTTTTGCCACTGTTACCGTTACTTCCATACTACTTTGCTACTAAATATTTTGCTGCAGATATTAAGTCTTTCTGGTGTGGTTGAATTGACAGCTCAGCTGCTAATACTTGAGAATATTCTTTGCCTCCCCTTGTGTCGAATCAATAAATTTGGGTTGAATACTCTATCCTCGAAAACTGTTGCGACTCCCTATACTTGTGGGTTATCAGGTCACTCATCGATCATGAGTTTTCGACCCATGCGGATGCCTCAAACGGGCCTCAAATACCCGTGCTGACTGACACCCCTCATATCCAGCCCGAATATGGGCCGGATATGGGGGCGCCCGAGCACGCCTGCCATGGTGTCCCAGCCAAAAACGCCTGGAAAGCCGTCGGTCCGAAGCTCGTCTCCTCCGTCGGACCGGTGACGCCGCGTGGCGCGGCTCCGGCGGGCCGCGTAGTGCCTAGCACGGACCAGCGACACCAAAAACCTACCATGCATCCACATTTTCCCCCGCTTGTCCGTCGTCGCCGCCACTTTTCACTCCACCCATCCGTCTAGTATCCATGCCCCCACGCCGTCGGGTGAGGAGCGAGCCATTTCTGACGCCAGAGCGCAGGCTTGAGCTCCTTGATCAGATATGGGCTAGGCATGAAGCCCGGATCGCCGCGGGGCTGCTTCCAGATGCAGTGAATTCGGAGGAGGAGTTGGAGGAGGAGCAGGTTGAGGAGGATGAGCCGGAGGAGTAGGATGTGGGCGACGCTGGCGACGCGGATCTGCAAGCGGACCAGCAGGCCGTCCTCGATTCCCTCTGGTGGGAGTCGCCTGCGGAGTCGCCAGCTGGAGATGGAGGCGCAGCGGGCCAAGGAGGAGGCAGAGATGCTAGCCTACATGGATGAGGTCAAGTAGGAGGAGAATGAGTCGGAGCCCTCCTACCCGCCTGTTCAGCCGGCGCCCGGCATCGTCGTCGTGGACATCCCCGACAACGAAGAGTAGTTAGGGTAATGCGTAGAATTATTATTTTTCATGCTTTGTATGAATTTAGGTGTTGAAACATAAGGAAGGCGAATGCAGAGTGACTAATTTGATGCATAACCAATCACTATCCGCAGGGGCAGAATTGGGCCTGAGGCAACTGGGGCTATAGCCCCAGGCGTAGGCCAACTAGTACCTATACATCCAGTTAATTTTTTTCGATTTTTGTACGCCTAAAAGACCCAGTCCCAGGCATGTGAACGCAGCCAAGGCCTCAGCCCATATAATAGCCCAACTAGCTATACGTAGCTTTCCATAGCCAGCTCACAATTAGCCTTGCCTCAAAAAAAAGTTCACAATTAGCCCCCAATGACATGATCGCTCCAATTTGTCCAGATAAATCGCCCATCGCCCAACCACATCGTTTCTTCTTCTGGCTCGTCTGATCCAGGAAAAAGATCTCGCTCACATGTGCCACCAATTCCCTTCGAGGCCTCGATTGCTCTATTAGACAAAAAAACGTCCGTGTTAACGTATAATGTGCTGCCTAGTCTCTTTCATCAGATCGGTTTTTTAATTGCATTGGCTAGAGCATGCACTTCTAAATGGTATCGAAGCCAAGAGGTCTTGAGTTCAAAACCCGACTGACGCAATTAAATTGCAGCCCATTTTCGGTCCACGTCTAGGCCTGAGGAAGCCACACGTGAGGGGGAGTGTTGACGTATAATTTGCTGCCTAGTCTCTTCCATCAGATCGGTCTTTTGGTTGCATTGGCTGGAGCATGCACCTTGTACAGTTCTCTTCCATCAGGTCGGTCTTTTGGTTGCATTGGCTGGAGCATGCACCTTGTACAATCCATACTTACGCCCAGTCGGCTCGCGCTCGGAGCCTCGGAACCGACTGCATGTCTGATCGATTAGGCTTGTGATCTCTTGTGCCCTCTACTCTTTTTCCATATTTTGTTTTTGATCAACCGAAATTCAAGGAATTGGTGATGCTAAATCTTAATATTTTAGTAAATTTTATATCATTGTTATTTGTTAACAGGAAAAAACATACAAATCCAAGATGAAGAAGACCCAGACAATTAATATTGTTTTTTCAAGCCTTTTGCACAAAAAAATTTCAAGCAACATCGAAACAGCCTACATCAAACAATACACATGAATGAATCGCCTACAGAAAGAGTAGGATTCGAAAAAAATACGAGGAAATGAAATGGTCTACTACCTTGTACACTTGGTGATAATTTTTTTTTTTTTGCAATTCATATGAACAATTGATTTAGTACATGTCCAGTGTCTTGATTTTAAATACTCGATTTAATGTTTACAGTTCCTGGTTCTTCTATTATTGCTGGTGAAGAAATGATGGTCTCAAATAAAGCAAGTCTTCACTAATATGGTACCGGGGTTTGAAATAATGCACTTTGTTACCTATTTCTTATATCGGATTTCCTCCCACGGTAAAACTGAATTTATATTTCAATGTAATGTGAATTTGTAGTGTACCTCTAACGTGCGTTTGTGTGTGGTATTTAACATTATTTGTAGTCCTCACAAAAAGTTTTTGCAATAATTCAGTTTTAGTTCTAGGCTTTAAGAAATCCTGGTTCCGCCTCTGACTATCTGTAGACGCATCCGATCGCATTCGCGGACGTTTGAAAGGGTCAAATTTGCAAAGTCCGATTGTAAATACTCTTACATATAGCTAAAACGTGTGCACGCCCGGGGCATCAAGGAATGAGCCACGCGCAGCACGCCCGGCCACCGTCGACTGCACATCCTCAACGGATCGAGCTAACTTTCTCGAACCGTACGTATCCGCGGCCCGCACGCACGAGGTCTGTCCGTCTGTCCGCTCTTGAAGGCCGGCCGGCGGTGTCGGCATGTGTTCCGTAGGTTGAGAAAACTCTGTGCGAAATCATGTGATGCTTCTTTCCCTGTGAAACTACAGTAGTTCATGGCCACGTACGTTCGGGGCTTTGGCCGACCGCGTCTCGTCGTCGTTGCGGCTCATGTCAGATCCCCATTATGTCTTGTCTGGCATCCGGTCTACGGCACAAGGTTGGTTGCTGCGACTTTACCGGTTTCGTTATCTCGGCTCTCAGGAGCCATATCGCGTGATTCGCGACCCGATGTTGGACCCAGAGCCTCGCTCGTTTGCTTGTGAACAGCGAGCTGCACCGAGGAAAGCGCTTGTAAGTTTCAGAGCAGCCCATGGTTTCGATGCAGTGGGTTGGACGACGTGTCTGAATGTCTGATTTTGTTATCTACGGACTGCAGCTCCGGCCTGTCTTTTACCAACTCTCTTGTAATGATACGTACAGTACTACTACAAGTTGTCTCCGCAGATTCGATGTCCTTCCGTTCCATATTACTCGTGGCTGATTTAGTATTAATTACTACTCCCTTAGTTGAAGAACTTTTTGTGAGAGCACTGCGATAAGTACGTAGCCTCCAGACCGTTGATACTACAAGAGAAGTGGGATATGACATGGGCAACCGGAGTACAAGGACGTACTACGAAGCATAATTTACCGCTACCCGACCCGTGACAGTTGAGTGTCCGTAGGTACTACGGCAACGTGACATTTTACATGCTCTTCCGTTTAAGGTTGTCTCTTTGCCTGACACGAATCACGGGCCAAACAGCTATGTTCAATTAGGACAACACCCTCCCCGAATGCTCAAATCAGCCCGTGGATCTCGACCATCTTTCATGTCTCACGACTGACTCACGAGTCTCGGAAAGAATGGCAGATAGCACGGCAATTTGTTTTGTTGCTCCCTCAAAAAATTTATTTGACTGCCCAAACTGCAATCAGAATGCTGAAGAGATAGCTCTTCACCTGCTTTGGGACTGTAATTTTGCACAGGATTGTCGAAAACACTCTAATTCTTCATAAGGCAAGAGGCACTTCAGTATACGAGGAAACACTACTAGTGACAGAACAACTTCCACAATAATTTGCTAGAGAAATAGTTATTCTTGGAGGTCGGAATATTTGGAATCAGAGAAATGGAAGGTCTTCATAGGGCTGCCACGTTCAATCCATTCTTGGCGTTTTCACCTCAAGCAAGATCCCAAGCTCCTACAACACAAGCTAAAGGTGAAGCACTTCCAAAGCTTTAAACAGTGGCTAGATAACATGTTTTAAATCAGTTTTAATGTTTCCAAGAGCAGGAATTCGCCAAGTTTCCCTTGTATATAGGGATCTTTCGATCCCCTTGTAACTTACTTTTATTTTCTTTTAATGAAAATTTACCGTAGAACAATTATACAGTTTTTGGTTTAAAAAAAATTGTTGTTGCCCACCCTACGCATTTCAGCTTGTGATCGAAAAGGGTAGAGCCATCCATGAAACCTTTTGATTGGCCAGGCTTGTCATCGTTCCTCGGTTAACATGCTGATTTCTGGTTCATCTGCATGTGGAGGTCCTCTGTCGAGTTTGGAGATAGAGCATGAGGCTCGGCTATAGATTCAGGATCGTCAACCTTCAGTTGTTAGGTCTAGGAACAACGGTATCGAGAAACGAAGGGAAACGATGTTTACCCTGTTGAAGAGGTAAAACCCTACACCCTGCTTTGATTTTATTGATGTGATGGAGTACAGAGTACGAGATGATCTAGCTCAAGATCGTATGATTGTGTTCTAAACCCTGAGTCTGATAATCGTGACTCTAAAGACTAAACCCCTTGGCTTATATATGCACCGGGGTACCTAGGTTACACACGTGGTCGGTTGTCTATGCCGGCTACAGAGCAATCCTAGAAGTACATGCCAAACCTCCTGAGGATTCCATCTTGAGTACGCTTTGGTTCATAGCGTCGATATTCCTCCTTTAGTGATTGGCGGGCCATAAGCCTGACCCATGGACAACGGGCCTTATAGGCTAGTACCTCTTAGTCCCGGACACCGTCAATCATAGCGTTGATCCACAAAAATAGATTTATCTCCAAGTAATAGAACGTCTCCTTTTCTCTTAGAGACAATAATCAAATCGGTATTTTTTTTGTTCGAAAGATATACAGTAACACAGATCCTCTGTTCCTCTCAGAGAAGAAACGACGTCATTTTTAGTTTTTGGTGGCAGTATACTTTTGTACTAACATTTTTAACGAAAAAAACTTTTGTATTAACAGTGTCCCGGACCCCGGTGTCCAGTGTCCTCCCTGGCGACAAATCTCTATGCGCGACGTCCTGAAAACTCCAGCAAGGGCCGGCCCGAAACAACTGACGTCTCAGCTGCTCGCAGCCTCTTCTCACGGGCAGCTCGTTCTCGCCGGCTACGGCGAACCGGGATTACGACGGACGCGATAGCCTTGTGGTCGGACCACCGGTCATCGCGGCGCCGTACCATATATGCCCGGACCCCGGAGTCCACTGTTCCGCGGTCAACCGCATCGATCGAAGATGGTCCAGCTCCACCGGTCCGTGCATGCAATTGCAGTGCAATGGACCGAGGCAAGCAACAGCGAGGCGCCACCTTGTTCGTGGTACGTTCGGGGCGCCGATGAATCGGCCACGCGCTGCACACGCCGCGGCGATAGATAGATACTCCCTCCGTTCCAAATTTGAATTAAAACCACGACAAGTAATTTAGAACGGAGGGAGTAGATAGATAGATTCTCCACGGTTCGAGCTAACGCGAACCGTACGTATCTGCGGTCCGCTCGAACGAGGTATGTCTGTCCGATCTTGAAGGCCGGCGGTGTCGCATGTGTTCCGTAGGTTGAGAATTCTGTGCAAAATCATATGCTTTCCCTGTGAAACTACAGTGGTGCATGTCCGCGGCCGGGGGCCACACCACACGTAGCACCCGGCGTCGTTGTCGTTGAGGGCTTGCGGCTCATGTCAGATCCCATCATGTCTGGCGTCCGGTTTAGGGCACAAGGTTGCTGAGGCATTACCGGTTTCGACAATCTCAGGAAACATATCGCGTGATTCGCGACGCGATATTGGATCTAGAGCTTCGTCCACGAGCAGAACAGCGAGATGCACCGAAGGAAAGCGCTTGCCCGTACCTGAACGTGGTGCGAACTGTGTGTTTACGTTCTGGGGGAAGCGTTGCTTGTACGTAGTAATTTTCAGAGCAGCCCATGGTTTTGATGCACTGGGTTGGACGACATGTCTGAATGTCTGGTTTTATCATCTACTCGTTGCAGCTCCGGCCTGTCTTTTGCCAACTCTCTTGTACGAGACGTACAAGTTGTATCCATAGATTCGATGTAGGAGTAGTTCCCAATTAATTACTAGTTTCTGGACAGCACTGAGATAAGTACGTACCCCTTGATTATAAGAACAGACGTAGGTTTTCTTGCATGCATACTTTAGAGACCTTTCTAAGCATGTCCATGCGACATTACTAATACCCCTTTTATTCTTTTTTTGGTGAATCTCGATAATTATAACGAGAGACACTCTACTGAGAACATTCTTTTAAACTTTGAAAACAAAAACTTCTTTTCTTCTCCTGCAGTAGATTGACATGACCACTAGCAAGTAGGACGTCATCCACATGCACAGGATTATGAAATGAATTTCTCATTCTATAACTTTATACAAACACAATTGTCCTTACATTTCTTTAACCCAAAACAACATTTGATTGCTTTAGTCCATAAAAGACTTCTTCAGGCAGTATCCCTTGTGTTCTTTACTTTCATCTGATGTAACTCAAATCATAATATCTTTCATCTGATGTAACTCATATCATGATGTGCTATGAACACTCATTGTAATCTATTTAGTGCAAAACGCACAAAAACCTTTCAATTTAAGTCGTGTTTTATACCTTTACGTATTTTCTTTAGAGTCAGATTGTGCTTGTAGACTCTTTACGTAGCACCCGGCGTCGTCGTCGTTGAGGGCTTGCGGCTCATGTCAGATCCCATCATGTCTGGCGTCCGGTTTAGGGCACAAGGTTGCTGAGGCATTACCGGTTTCGACAATCTCAGGAAACATATCGCGTGATTCGCGACGCGATATTGGATCTAGAGCTTCGTCCACGAGCAGAACAGCGAGATGCACCGAAGGAAAGCGCTTGCCCGTACCTGAACGTGGTGCGAACTGTGTGTTTACGTTCTGGGGGAAGCGTTGCTTGTACGTAGTAATTTTCAGAGCAGCCCATGGTTTTGATGCACTGGGTTGGACGACATGTCTGAATGTCTGGTTTTATCATCTACTCGTTGCAGCTCCGGCCTGTCTTTTGCCAACTCTCTTGTACGAGACGTACAAGTTGTATCCATAGATTCGATGTAGGAGTAGTTCCCAATTAATTACTAGTTTCTGGACAGCACTGAGATAAGTACGTACTGATAGCTCCATGGGATCAAGTAGGGTAGGATTTTCGGTAAACCTATTTTCTCCAGCGGTTGATGAACTCGAGCCGGAGGCCATCGTGGAGAGGGTGATGGTGGCGATGGCAGAGAGAGGTCAGGTGGATACGGCGGCGATGTATGGGCAGTTGCGGCGATGGAGCTTCCCATCGCTTCAGTGCCTCCCTCTGGATCGGATAGGGTTAGGAGTGGGGAACAGTGGCGGTGACGAACCTCGTACCCCGTGCCCCTGGTCCCCACCTCCTCTTTATAGCACTGCGCGATAGGGTCCCACCAGCCTTGCTTGGGCTGGACGCCCCCGATCAGGGCGTGGGTCAAGGGCCCAATGAGCCGTTGGGCCCATTGGTGGAGAGATCAACCTAACATTCTCCCCCTTGATCTCATCATATACTTTTAACTTTTATACTTTGAAATGACTCTTTTCAAAGTACTCGTTCCATCACAGATTTGCATGTAGAGCATGTCTCATCATCACGGTTCATTCCCGATAGAATCAACACCTACAACACACTCCTCTGTTTTGAAACAGATTCTTTAACCTTGGGCCCTTTTATTGTCCGGAAATGTTAGACTATACCATAAAACCCATATTAACTGTGTGTTCTCCGAACACACTGGGCGGTAAGCCTTTAATAAGCAGATCTGCAAATACTTGTCTGTTGCTTTCATGCTCCAAGCATTTCAACGTAATTCCAGACTTTCTCCTTAACAACGTATAACTTTGTGTCAATGTGTTTGGCATCAACACTTGACTCGTTGTCATAGGAGTGAAAGACTTAAAATAGTTATCGCTGTTGTCAACCATTATCAACTCCGGGTACAGGTCTCCTTAACCATTTTGCCTGTCCCTCAGCCTCATATCAAGCTATAAAATATCTTTGCATCACATTGATGATAATTGTTTCATTCTTTGGAGCTTTTCCACACAAAAACCTCCAAGTATGAAAGTTAGCGACAATTGTGGATTTCGCTATACATTTCACAAGTCATGTCTTTGTACTAACAATCTTTTGAGAGCACTTATTTCTTTCAGCATGAGGCTGATATCTTTGACTCCATTTCAGTGATCTATATATGGACTAGACATTGCCAAAACAACCCGGATACGTGGACTGTCTCAGGGTAATGTATTGAGCTTCCAACAGCTAAAGCATACGACACCATATCCATTTTCAATCTTTCCTCATCAACTTTTGGAACACCATAGTTTCCAGTTCTATTACCCTTGACTATAAGAACAGGCGTAGGTTTTCTCGCATGCATACTTTAGAGACCTTTCTAAGCATGTCCATGCGACATTACTAATACCCCTTTTATTCTATTTTTGGTGAATCTCGATAATTATAATGAGAGACACTCTACTGAGAATATTCTTTTGAACTTTGAGAACAAAAACTTCTTTTCTTCTCCTGCATTAGATTGACATGACCACTAGCAAGTAGGACGTCATCCACATGCACAGGATTATGAAATGAATTTCCCATTCTATAACTTTATACAAACACAATTGTCCTCACATTTCTTTAACCCAAAACAACATTTGATTGTTTTAGTCCATAAAAGTCTTCTTCAGGCAGTATCCCCTGTGTTCTTTATTTTCATCTGATGTAACTCAGATCATAATATCTTTCATCTGATGTAACTCAGATCATGATGTGCTACCAACACTCATTGTAATTATTTAGTGCAAAACGCGCAAAAACCTTTCGATTTAAGTCGTGTTTTACACCTTTACGTATTTCCTTTAGAGTCAGATTGTGCTTGTAGACTCTTTAACACCCTACTGTTTTGGCTCCATTGGAAATTACTCATCAGTCCCAAACATCATCGGGATTCACTAATTTCATTTCATCTCACATAGTCTCTTATCATTTAGATAAGCAGACACTTCTCAAAACTCGATTGAGCACTTTAAATGAGGTGGGATCAACCTCCATTTGAATTTCACTAACATAAACTTTATACTAATCAGAAGTATCTGATTTTCTCATTCCTTGAGACCATCTGTGTCTCAGGTACTGGCACTTCTTTCATATGGGGTTGTTGTTGTTCTGTCATTGCCAAGAGGCACATTAATTGTATAGTCTTTCATTTCCAAAGAGGCAATGGATTTTACGGGGACCTTTGTCACAAGATCCATGTTTACTCATTCCTCCTTTATAGGGCTAACAACAGGTGTTGTATAGGTCATACAACATGCTTCCCCAGATTACTCCATCTTCACTAAAAAATGGCGTATCTTTAAACTTTATTATTTGGGTTTATTCTGTTAAAACTTTCTTCTTTATGGCACTTTAAGCACTGTCTTAGTATTCCTTAGTCTGTTTTCGGAACTGTAAAAGATCCAGGAATACAACTATTTCTTTTCTTTTGGAGTATTAATATGACCGTCGTACTCCCCCAGACGATCACATTCTTCATTAATGGATATCTCATATTTCTTTCTCCCCCTCGAAATGTGGCAAGAACTTTTCTGCCACAATTTCGAAAAACCATTCACAACTCTTGTGAATCGAGGAAACTTTGAGTATCTACTTCATTTACCTTATTACTTCGTATGTAATGAAGTTGTCTGTTAACTGGTATGGGAGTACTTTTTCCTTATTCCTCATTCCATTTCAGAAACTAAAAAAAGTTCTTTATCATTAGTACTTTTGCAAGTCACACTTGCATATCGTTCTTATCTTTAGGTTTGTTTGTAATTTTTATTCTCTTTGGATTTATTGAGTGCTTAATGACCGTTACACATAAGGTGTACGATCGATATTAGGAAAGCATAATAGCTACTCCATACTTTTCTCCCAGAGTGGGACACATTAAACGCACATGAGTCATCGTATCTTTCTCCTGTCATACAGGATAAGTCCTTTGCCTAAATTCTCCTGCCATACAGGATTTTTGACATAATATTATGTCAACTTTACCCAGTTACGCAGGTATTTTTCCAGACTTTCCCCGCCATGCGGGCTTTATCATAATCCTCTTTTTCCCGCTATGCGGGCAATTCCCTGTAAGGAACATAAATGCTAGAATTGGCTCTTTTGACTGCATACGCAATCATCAAATTCAGAAATAAATCCGAACGCTCTTTGACACACATGTTTAATCTGACGTTGGTTAAACATGCATGTTGCTTGTCTCATCTCAAATCATGTTGACTGAAAAAACTTCTTCATATAGAATACATGAAAGCCATTCGTCAACCAAGACTCTCAATGATCTATCTGTTTTCTTTTCTTGGATTAATATCCAAGAATTCTTTTCTTTTGAAGCCATTCTTTAGAGAGAACATACTCCCTCACGTTATGACCTTTCTTGGTCATCTTTCGGGTCACAAGTACCCAGCCATTCGCTTTCACGAATGAAAGCATGGTAAACTTTTAGTCTGAGGAAACTTAGCCCAAATTCAACAATAATGAGCATAAAAATAACCCTATGTTGGTCTGGTTAAAAAACACATTAAACTTTGAAAAACTCTCTTTTATATTCTAAATCACCGTTGGGCAGAATTAGAATAAAACATCATCCTTCTACATTAATTCCATATCACCGTTGGGCAGAAATGGAAATAATGCATATAACTCGTAAATAATGTGATGATAAAATTTCTATTAAGCGACTTTGCTAAGAAAATAATCATCATTATCAACTTTATTGCAGGGGTAAACTTTTAATATACATTTCTCAATCTTTATCAAATGCTCTGAAAATTGGTCACTTTGATACAAAAATTATCAGAGATTTGAACTTTTAACTATAAGACTCATTGAATTATAATATTGTCATCATCAACGTTGGTCAGAAAATAATAATAGCATAATTAAACTTTAATCAAATATCTTTCTACTGTCATAGCAGAATCTATCTGAATATGATTTCACTCACAAGTGAAAAAACTTCTCTCAAAAAACTGTTCATCCAATTAAATTTTCTCCTAGGTTCCAATTTAATTGGAGGATAATACTTTTTCTTTCTTTGTAAAAGAGTACTATTAATTATTTACGCAGCGGAAAAACATGAAAAAAACTTGAGCTTTTACTTTATATAATACATGAACTTTTCTTTTTCTGAAAATTTTCTATTTTCATTTTCAGAACTTTTTCTGTTTACTTTTCTATATTATAAAACAAAATTTTCGTCGGAAAAAATTTGTATAGAAACACTATTGTAAATATGCCCAAAATACTGGACGAAAAATAAACAAGGAAAAAACAGCAGCGCAGTCCAGCGTGCAGCTGCGGCCTCGGTCCGGCCCAGCGCGCAGCTGTGGCTGCGGCCTCCCTCTCCTTCGGCCGAGTGGCCCAGTGCGGGGCTAGGGTTTCGATCTCCGCCGTCCATCGCGATCCGATGGACGACCGCGGGTCTCGCTAGAACAAAACGCC
>NC_041380.1:486097517-486119114 GCF_002162155.2 Triticum dicoccoides
TAGCCATTTCTGTTCGATCCTCCTCGTCTCTCGTCGCGGTCTCGCTGACGGCGAGGCAAGGGGCTGTGCCCCGGCCGACTGCCCCGGCTGCCGCCCGCGGCGGCGGAAGCCACCGCGCCGCGCCTCCCTTTGTTGCGGCAGAGAGAGAGAGGGTCGGGCTTGCACGTTTGTTTTCTTCCCTTCGAGCTGGCCTCTATGATGCAGCGGGGTCGGGGCTCCGCCGGCCGCCGGCGGCGACAGCGCACCACCACACCGTGCGAGCACCCTTTTCCCCTTCCCCTTCTTTTCTTTTTATTTCCTTCTTCTCTCTATCCACCAAATCCAATGAGAGAGAGAGATCAGCGACACCAACAGAGCCCTGCTCTGCTCCTTTGTGCGACACAGCGGCGCCTCCCCCGTCCCCCTTGCCGGTGCGCGTGAGCTCCCGAAGGAGAGCGCGCCGCCGTCAAGCGGTTCAGTGGTGGTGCCCTTTGCCCCTTGCGGGGTAGTGTTCTTTGTCCCGGATCCTCGGCGTGCCGATGCGATTCGGAATCGAGAGGAACGGCGCGGCCGGAGCGGCGGCACAACTTTTCTTTGAGATTTCTTTGCCCTCTTTTTGCTGTTAGGGTTCTTTGGGGAGGGGAACTTTTTTTTTCTTTGTGATCTCTTTCAACCGAAAAAATCCTATACCCAACCTGTCTGATACCATTGATAGATCCATGGGATCGAGTTAGGGTAGGATTTCCGGTAAACCTACCTTCTCCAGCGGTTGATGAACTCGAGCCGGAGGCCATCGTGGAGAGGGCGATGGTGGCGATGGTAGAGATAGCTGAGGTGGATACGGCGGCGATGTATGGGCAGTGGCGGCGGAGGAGCTTCCCATCGCTTCAGTGCCTCCCTCTGGATCGGATAGGGTTAGGAGTGGGGAACAGCGGCGGTGACAAACCTCGTACCCTGTGCCCCTGGTCCCCACCTCCTCTTTATAGCACTGAGCCATAGGGGCCCACCAGCCTTGCTTGGGCTGGACGCCCCCGATCAGGGCGTGGGTCAAGGGCCTAATGAGTCGTTGGGCCCATTGGTGGAGAGATTAACCTAACATTTATTGATAGCTCCATGGGATCGAGTAGGGTAGGATTTCCGATAAACCTACCTTCTCCAGCGGTTGATGAACTCGAGCCGGAGGCCATCGTGGAGAGGGTGATGGTGGTGATGGCAGAGAGAGGTGAGGTGGATACGGCGGCGGTGTATGGGCAGTTGCGGCGGTGGAGCTTCCCATCGCTTCAGTGCCTCCCTCTGGATCAGATAGGGTTAGGAGTGGGGAACCTCGTACCCTATGCCCCTGGTTCCCACCTCCTCTTTATAGCACTGCGTGATAGGGGCCCACCAGCCTTGCTTGGGTTGGACGCCCCCGATCAGGGCGTGGGTCAAGGGCCCAATTAACTCTTTTCAAAGTACTCGTTCCATCACAGATTTGCATGTAGAGCATGTCTCATCATCACGGTTCATTCCCGATAGAATCAACACCTACAACACACTCCTCTGTTTTGAAACAGATTCTTTAATCTTGGGCCCTTTTATTGTCCGGAAATGTTAGATTGGGCCCTTTTATTATCCGAAAATGTTAGACTATACCATAAAACCCATGTCGACTGTGTGTTCTCCGAACACATTGGGCGGTAAGCCTTTAATAAGCAGATCTGCAAATACTTGTCTGTTGCTTTCATGCTCGAAGCATTTCAACATAATTCCGGACTTTCTCCTTAACAATGTATAACTTTGTGTCAATGTGTTTGGCAGCAACACTTGACTCGTTGTCATAGGAGCGAAAGACTTAAAATAGTTATCGCTGTTGTCAACCATTATCAACTCCGGGTACAGGTCTCCTTAACCATTTTGCCTGTCCCTCGGCCTCATATCAAGCTGTAAAATATCTTTGCATCACATTGATGATAATTGTTTCATTCTTTGGAGCTTTTCCACACAAAAACCTCCAAGTATGAGAGTTAGCGACAATTGTGGATTTCGCTATACATTTCACAAGTCATGTCTTTGTACTAACAATTTTTTGAGAGCACTTATTTCTTTCAGCATGAGGCCGATATCTTTGACTCCATTTCAGTGATCTATATATGGACTAGACATTGCCAAAACAACCCGGATACGTGGACTGTCTCAGGGTAATGTATTGAGCTTCCAACAACTAAAGCATACGGCACCATATCCATTTTCTTTCTTTTCTCATCAACTTTTGGAACACCATAGTTTCCAGTTCTATTACCCTTGATTATAAGAACAGACGTAGGTTTTCTTGCATGCATACTTTAGAGACCTTTCTAAGCATGTCCATGCGACATTACTAATACCCCTTTTATTCTTTTTTTGGTGAATCTCGATAATTATAACGAGAGACACTCTACTGAGAACATTCTTTTAAACTTTGAAAACAAAAACTTCTTTTCTTCTCCTGCAGTAGATTGACATGACCACTAGCAAGTAGGACGTCATCCACATGCACAGGATTATGAAATGAATTTCTCATTCTATAACTTTATACAAACACAATTGTCCTTACATTTCTTTAACCCAAAACAACATTTGATTGCTTTAGTCCATAAAAGACTTCTTCAGGCAGTATCCCTTGTGTTCTTTACTTTCATCTGATGTAACTCAAATCATAATATCTTTCATCTGATGTAACTCATATCATGATGTGCTATGAACACTCATTGTAATCTATTTAGTGCAAAACGCACAAAAACCTTTCAATTTAAGTCGTGTTTTATACCTTTACGTATTTTCTTTAGAGTCAGATTGTGCTTGTAGACTCTTTACGTAGCACCCGGCGTCGTCGTCGTTGAGGGCTTGCGGCTCATGTCAGATCCCATCATGTCTGGCGTCCGGTTTAGGGCACAAGGTTGCTGAGGCATTACCGGTTTCGACAATCTCAGGAAACATATCGCGTGATTCGCGACGCGATATTGGATCTAGAGCTTCGTCCACGAGCAGAACAGCGAGATGCACCGAAGGAAAGCGCTTGCCCGTACCTGAACGTGGTGCGAACTGTGTGTTTACGTTCTGGGGGAAGCGTTGCTTGTACGTAGTAATTTTCAGAGCAGCCCATGGTTTTGATGCACTGGGTTGGACGACATGTCTGAATGTCTGGTTTTATCATCTACTCGTTGCAGCTCCGGCCTGTCTTTTGCCAACTCTCTTGTACGAGACGTACAAGTTGTATCCATAGATTCGATGTAGGAGTAGTTCCCAATTAATTACTAGTTTCTGGACAGCACTGAGATAAGTACGTACCCCTCGAGACTGTTTTTTTTCTGATAAACTTCTACCCGACCCGTGAGCCGTGACAGTTGAGTGTCCGTACGTGCAACGGCAACATGACATTACCTGCTCCTCCGTTTAAGGTTGTCTCTTTGCCTGACATGAATCACCGTACTCCCTTCAATCTCAAATCACAGATACCAAAATAAAATTTAATAACGGCTTTGCAAGCCAATTTTTTTGTTTGTTAATCAGGATTATTAATACACTCGCATGGATGCAAGAAAGGAATGAGAAGGAAGTAGCATGATGTCATTATGACTACATACATGCAAGTACTATTATTAAACAAATCGATAACATAATAAAACATCATTATATTTTTGCCTCAATTACTGTTAGTGGCCTTGTATAGATGTAAAATAGTTTTTTCACAATGGCCTTGTATATAAGGGAATACAAATCCGCCCTCCGAGTAGAGGGAGTATGTTAGTTAGGACAACAGACAACACCCTCCCCGAATGCTCAAATCAGCCCATGGATCTCGATCATCTTTCATGTCTCACGACTCGCGAGTCTTGGGCTCTCGGCAGATAGCACGGCAATTTCTTTTGTTGTTCCCTCAAAAAAAATGACTTCCCAAACTGCAATCGAAATGCTGAAGAGACATCTCTTCGCCTGCTTTGGGACTATAATTTTACACAGGATTGTTGGAACACTCTAATTCCCCGTAAGGCAAGAGGCACTTCAGTATACGAGGAAACGCTACTAGCGACAAAACAACTTCCACGACAATTAGCCACAGAAATAGTTATTCTTTGATGTTGGAATATTTAGAATCAGAGAAATGGGAAGGTCTTGAGAGGGGCTGCCATGTTCAATCCATTCTTGGCGTTTTCACCTCAAGCTAAAGGCGAAGCACTTCCAAAGCTTCAAACAGCCGCTAGATAAATGTTTTAAATCGGTCTTAATGTTTCCAAGAGTAGAACTTGATTAAGTTTCCCTTGTATATAGGGATCTTTTGATCCCCTTGTAACTTACTTTTATTTTATTTTAATAAAATTTTACCGTGGAACAATTGTTCTACGGTTTTCTGTTCAAAAGAATATATGTGGTGTTGCCCAACCTACGCATTTCAGCTTGTGATCGAAAAGGTTAGAGCCATCCATGCAATCTTATGATTGGCCAGGCTTGGCATCCTTCCTCGGTTGGCGTGCTGATTTCTGGTTCATCTGCATGTGGAGGTCCTCGGTCGAGTTTGGAGATAGAGCGTGAGGCTCGGCTATAGATTCGAGATCATCAACCTTCAGCTATAGGTCTAGGAACAATGGTAACAAGGAACGAATGCAGACGATGTTTACCCAGGTTCAGGCCCTTTTGAAAAGGTAAAACCCTACATCCTGCTTTGACTTTATTGATGTGATGGAGTACACAGTACAAGATGATCTACCTCAAGATCGTATGATTGTGTTCCAAACCCTAAGGCTGGTAATCGTGACTCTAAAGACTAAACCCCTCCGCTTATATATGCATCGGGTTATACAGACATGGTTGGTTGTCTATGTGCCGGCTACAGAGCAATCCTTGAAGTACATGCCAAGCCTTTGGAGGTTTTCGTCTTGAGTACGCTTCGGTTCATAGCGTTGGTAGTCCTTCCTTTAGTGACCGGCAGGCCATAAGCCTTGCCCATAGATGGCGGGCCATATAATTTAGCACCCCTTAGCCCCGGACACCGTTAGTCAGAGCGTTGATCTAGAAAAATAGATTTATCTTCAAGTAACACAACATCTCCTTTTGTCTTAGAGACAATAGTCAAATCGAATTTTTTTTGTTCGAAAGATATACAGTAACACAGATCCTCTGTTCCTCTCAGAGAAGAAACGACGTCATTTTTAGTTTTTGGTGGCAGTATACTTTTGTACTAGCATTTTTATAACAAAAGAAGCTTTTGTACTCGCGGTGCCTCGGTGTCCAGTGTCTTCCTTGGCGACAAATCTCCGGGGCTGTTTGGTTTCTAGCCACATACTGCCACACTTCGTCACACATCATCTTAGGAAAGTTTGACCAAGTTAGGTGAGTGTTTGGCTGGTTCAGCCACACCTAAGACAAGAATATTTTTTTATGAGCAGTAAACCCCACATGACATAGATACAAAAAGTGTGATCAGATTCTCTTAGGCAAGCTAAAATGTGACTAACAATTTAAACAACTCAAGTTAAACAAATATGACAAGTGTGACAAAAATAGTCACAATCCAAACTACCCCTCCGTGCGGCCTCTTGTGACGATCAGCTCCTTCTCGCCGGCTACGACGAACCGGGATCACGACGCACGCAATAGGCTCGAGGTCGGACCACCGATCATCGCGGCGCCGTACTGCATATGCCCGGACCCCGGAGTCCACTGTTCCCGGCAGTGGCGAATCTAGCATGAAAATGAAGGGTAGGCTCAAACATCAAGTTCTAAGCCTAATTAGCAATTGCATTGTGATTCTTGCATGTAAAGCACACAAATATAATTGTTAAGTGGTATGGTTAGCTGAAATAATGTTTGTGGAGGGTAGGCTTAAGCCTGATGAAGCCCACCTAGTAGACTCGCCACTGGTTCCCGGGTCAACCGCATGGATTGCGTCGCCGACTCGCCGTACCGCCTCGGGGCTTGGCGGCACCGATCACATCTCCGACCAGATCGATCCAAGATGGTCCAGCTCCAGCCGGTCCGTGCATGCAATTGCAATGCAACGGACCGAAGCAAGCAACAGCGAGGCGCCACCTTGTTCGCAGTACGTACGTTCGGGGCGCTGAGGAATCGGCCACGCGCTGCACGCCGCGGCGATAGATCATAGATCGATCCGCAACGGTTGGAAGCTAACGCGAACCGTACGTATCTCTTGAAGGCCGGTGGTGGTGTCGCATGTGCTCGGTAGGTTGAGAAAACTCTGTGCGAAATCACACGATGCTTTCCCTGTGAAACTACAGTAGTTCACGTCCGCGGCCGGGGGCCGCACCACACGTAGCACGTACGCTCGGGGCTATGGCTACGGGCGACCGCGCGTACTCGGCGTCGTCGTCGTCGTTGCGGCTCGTGTCAGATCAAAAATGCTAGACTTACGGAAATCCTACTACGGACAGGATTGCATGGCTGAATCTCATTGATTTTCTCCCCCATAAAGTTAGCTGTGGGACCCAAATTGTGATGAATCCTACGGCTCCAGCTCATCTCAGTAAGTACTTTCCGTAGAAACTGCCCGTAGCTGTAGCAAAGTTCGTGTCAGATCCCCGTTATGTCTGGCGTCCGGTTTAGGGCACAAGGTTGGTTGCTGCGACTTACACCGGTTTCGATGGATATCAGGGACCAGATCGGGTGATTCGCGACGCAGTATTGGTTCTAGAGCCTCGCTCGTTCGCTCGTGAACAGCGAGCTGCACCGAGGGAAGCGCTTGCACGTATCTGAACGTGGCGCCAACCGTTGTAATTTTCAGAGCAGCCCGTGGTTTTGATGCACTCGGTTGAACGACATGTCTGAATGTCTGATTTTATTATCCACTGGTTGCTGCTCCGGCCTGTCTTTTATACGTACCTACGACTACAAGTTGTCTCGACAGATTCGATGTAGGAGTAGTCCCCAATTAACCAGTTTCTCCAGAGCACTGCGATAAGTACGTACCCCTCGAGACTGACTGTTGATACAAGAGAAGTGGAATGTGACACGGGCAGCCGGAGTTTACTGCTGCCCGACCCGTGACAGTTGAGTGTCCGTACGTACCACGATTACCTGCACCTCCGTTTAAGGTTGTCGCTTTGCCTAACACGAATCACGGGCCAACAAAAATATGTTGCTTAGGACAACACCCTTCTCGAATGCTCAAATCAACCCGTGGATCTGGATCATCTTTCATGTCTCGCGTCCGTTATTCCCTTCTTGGAAAGAAGGGCATATAGATAGCACGGCAATTTGTTTTGTTGTTGCCCACCCTGCGCATTTCAACTGTTCGTTCGTTGCTCAATACTACCTCCGTCCTAATTTATTGATCCGCTTTGTATTGTGTGCCAAATTTTAACTTTAAATTTAGCTAACAAAATGATAGTGCATATCATAAAAATAATAAAATAAAAATATGTTCAAATATGAATCAAATGATATAATATTTTGTTGGTTAAATCTTTAGTCAAAACTTGACGTACAATACAAAGGGACTAATAAACAAGACGGAGGTGGTAGTAGTAATATTCAGGGGGTGTTTGTTTCTAGGGATTTTTTGTGTAGGGACTAGAAAAAGTTCCTCTTAGAGACTGTTTTACCAAACGGGGGGAATTTTTTAGGGACTAAACTAGGCATTTGGGACTAAATGAAGAAGACTCTCAAGTAGAGTCTTTTTTGGGACTTTTTGAGACTTTTCCAACAATGTCCTCCATGCATTTAATGGCCCACCATCCCATGGTGTTGTTTGATTGCTATTTTTTTATATACTAGGGGCAATATGGTCATTTAATAACCTTTAGAAAGGGACTAGGGACTTTTTAGTCTCTGCAAACAAACAGGGAGAGACTTTTTAGGGACTAGAGACTTTTTAGTTGGGACTAGAAAAAGTCCTAGGACTTATGAGGCCCTTCTCAGTGCTCCACCGTGGGCGGGTGCTAAGCATGCCACATAAGCAAAAAAATGACATGGCACAACATTTAAGGAGGGGAGAGAGTACTTTGGTGACTCCAGAAAGAACCAATGCCAAGCGCGAGAACCTAGGCAAACCACTTAAACGAAACAATTTGGCCAATGCATGAAAGACTTTAGGTGCTAACTCATTAAATAAAGTGTGCTTAGCAACAACAAGTTAAGCACCTATGCATTGAGGAGTTAAGTTGCTAAGGTATTTAATGCACTTAGCACCTCATCTAAACACCTTTGCATTGGAAGAGGTCTGAACCAAACAGGTCCTCAGCTTGCGATCGGAAAGGGTAAAGCCGTCCAAGCAACCTATCGCAATCAGGCGGTACATATCCAGAGTGATCTATTGCTAATCTCTGATTGGCGCCCCCTGTGTGGCAATAACGGACCGACGGGTCATTACGCAGGGGTCACGCACAAGAAAGGGAAAACGAACGCATGTCGTGCCGCGCAGCCAGCGGATATGGTCTGGATGGAGTGGCCAGCGCATCCCGCCTGCAATCCAGTGGATCCGCCGTCGAGTGGGACGGTCGTGTCAGGGCCAGACTCCGGACAGCAACGTTCGATAGCTGCAACCAGCAAGACGATGTCGACCGTGTCGCCGTCCGGTGGTGGAGCAAGCTGATTGCTGGATCTCCATGGTGAATGAGGATGAGGGAAATGTTTTGTTGGATCCGTTTTTCCTCCTGGGAGAGGAAAATGTGATGCCTCCCCGTCCCGTCCGACACGGACACGGTCTTTCTTCCCTTTATTTGCCTGCTATGGTGCGTGTCGCTTGTGTCATGCCCACGGGGTGCTGAATCGATGGGTGCCGACCAACACCGCCAGCACGCAGAACACCTCATATTTCTCTATTGATGACAAGTGGAATTCATACTAGAATGGAGCAAAACATTTGGCCCCGTTCCGGAAAAGATGCAGGGGAAATGAAATCCCAGTCACACTACTCCATGATTGCTAAGTTAGGAGCACCGTCCCGTCGTGCACATAAAAGAAAGAAGAAGCGGCTAGCTGGGTTTTGGCCGAATTTTGGTATCCGACCCAAACCAATCAATACAGGGGAAATGAAATTCGAGGCGCTATTATTTACGGAAACAAAAACAATACTCCCTTCGTTTCAAAATAGATGACTCAACTTTATACTAATTTTAAGTCATTTAGTTTGGAAGGGAGGGAGTACATGTGAACCAAATCAACCAATACAGGAAAAAGGGGACTGAAAAGAGGAGCAGTGTTGTTTCACTCATATTGAGACGGTAGTGGCCAGTGGACCAATGATGAGGATGCATACCCACCTGTCTGCCAAAAGACTTCGGAATCTCGTTCTCTCGCAACAGATTTGACTACTTGAGAGAAGGGGGGAACTGATAGGACATTCGCCGAGCTTGCATACTTATCAACGGCGTCTTCTAGATCTTTCGGAGCGACAAGTATTTTCAGACGGAGGCGGTACATAACAAGGTGTCTGTAGGGCCTTGCATGTGGGGCTAGGAAGAGATATTTTTTTCCCGTATCATGAGAGCCTCTTTCATTCAAAGGATTATTATAGGAATCTTGATTCAGGTCTCTTGAAAAGGATGTTTTCTTGTGACGTGGTGGAACAAATTATATGTCGAGTAAGATTTATTTTATGAGGGACAAGTAAATTTAATTGGACACGCCATTTTTAATTATGTGTTTTTCGTATTCCTGCATCTTCATAATCCTGTGAAAATAAAGAAGGCCCTAGAAAAAAAAGGTAAAGGTTGTGGCCAAAATAATAATTAAAATTATGTTTTTTTTGCAAATTTAAAACTTATGTTCTTCCATAAACTAGTAAAGAAAACACTATACATGACATGTGGATAGTCGGACCAAGATAACTAAAACATGCAAATAATACATTTTATTGACAATTTCAAGTGCATGCATTTTTTGTTATATTCTTATATGTCTTAATATTTTGACTATAGCTGGCATCGGAAAAAACTTAAAATAGATGTAATTGTGCACACTTTAAGAGAACGCTAGTGTTTTTAAAAAGGAAATTATTACATTTACCATTTAAAATATTTCATAATATGAATTCCCATAAAGTTTTAGTGATGTGTACATACAAAAAGTGACTGCCACCTGTACATATCAGTGACCATGTCAAGGCCTAAAACACAATCTATTTACAAACCAAGGGTATTAGATTGAATATATGACAATCACAAGAAATTATTAGTATGAATGCACCAATCGGTGTACAAAAATTGCTCAAGAATATTACTTTTCAATATCATGCCTAGATCAAAGGCAAATACATCCACGTGTTTTTCTGTTAAGTAGGACTACTACATATCATGTATCAAAAATATCAGCAAGGACGGGAAAAAATCACATGGACGCATGAAATATTTAGAGTAAATTCGAAAACAACAATTAAAATTAAAATTCTATAAGTAGAAGTAATTAAAGGATGGTAGAAAGGTATCAGCAACCCTTAGGTGGACACTTACAAAATGAGATTAATGATTCTAGACGACCCAAATCAAAAGTATCTCATCCAAGTCTTGCTTTTCAAATAGTTTAGGACCTGAAACTTCGATGAATTTGTAAGAAAAATGATGAAAATATTCCAATTTTTCAAACGTGTTCTTACAATAAAGAATCTTTCTACGAACTGGAGGCAAGAAAATTAAAGAAGCGTGGAGCACCCTACAGTTTCTGACTAGGATCCGCACGCACGCACATGGGTGGTTGCGCGATCTTTCCACGCTTGTACTACTACAGTTATTAACGGAGGCCATGCTCCATTGCTCGCTCGACACGTGTGCCGGCGCCACGTTTTTCCCACACGTGCCGCGGACTTTTCCGCACAGTGCTCCCCCCCACAACTGTCGGACTGATCCGGCCGGTGCTGGTAAAAGTTGATGAACCCGGTACTCCGATGCCCGCACAGCGCACCGAATCATACCATGCCATGCCAGCCGGTCGATGCCGACGTTGACCCGTCAGCCCGGCCGGGCATTGGTTCGGCAATTCGGCACGTTGCGCCGGCCGGCGCTGCGGGGCTGCGGGCGATCGATGGACACAATCATGGCGCGCTCACGTCGCGCGCTGGTCCATCCCCGCCGGGGGCCCTGGCCGCCGGGCGCACGTCGATCGGGTGCGCTGTGCCGGTGCCATCGCCGGCCGTGGACACGGACGGACGGATGCACGGACCACCGCGGTGTCGCGGACGCGGTCGTCGGTGGCTACGTGCGTACGCGCGGCATGGAGGGCTCCTCGGTCGGCCGGCCCGTCGTGCGGGCAACGTGCGCGTGTGCGGGTGTGCGGGAGGGCGTGTGGGCCGCGCCCGGCGGTGGCGAGGGGATGGAACGGGGATAGAGGAGCCAGGGTGGCAGGCTTTGGCCTCGGGCTGTCTCGCCGCGATCCGCTCCGCTCGGCGAGACGGTGACGGTGATGGATGGGCGGGCGAGCTGATTGATCGGGGGCCTTTTCATGCAGGTGGCGTTACGTCCGTCCCGGGTACATGCTGGATGGATGGACGGATGGAACTTACTTTACTTGCAGCAGCGCGGTCGGCTTTGATTCGATAGTCCTTCGCGGCACGAGAATCACACCGTGTGAGCAGGAGGAAGCTACGCGGCAGGAAGCTTCCCGCCAAGAGGAGTGCATCAAAATATCATGTCATAACCTGTGTCTCGTACCACTTGTGACTTGTCAGCGCCTCTTTCCCATCCGGAGATGAGAAACCGCGCAGCTAGTTGTAGGTGCATTCCGTCGTGTGCTTTTCTCACATGGGAATATTTTCGTCAAGACATGCAATAAATCATATAGGTTGAGCTTCTGAAGAAGTTATAAGAAATGTGATCATCTGTGAACCTACATACATACACAGATAATCGGGCGTAAAAACACATACAAATTATTCGGGTTCCGTTTATATGCGCTTCTTGTGTGATTCTCACTTGCATATACAATTGGGGTAGTCTGTTATGTAAAAAAGGGAAATTTTGCTTCGCCCTCTCTACTGCCAGCGCGATGAAACGCTCGAGCACCTCTTGCTTAGATGTGTTTTCGCCCGAGAGGTGTCGCCTGAGGTGCTAAGGTGGATCGGAATTCACCAGATTGTCCCCTCCACGGTTCCATCGATGACTCAACCATGCAGTGGTGGACCTCTCTACAACACATTGTCCCCTGAAGTTACAGAAGGGCAAGAACTCGGTGATCCTATGCACTCCACGCTTCATATGGCTTGAGAGAAACAGAAAGGTGTTCAAGAACGCCCCCTCCTCCTTTGGAGTGGTGTTCGAGAAAATCAAGAACCATTGTCATGAGTGGCGGAAGGGTAACGCTAGTCTAAAACGAGTAGCACCATAGTTCTTCCCGTGGACCTGTTTGAGATGGAGCCTTTCCATGGCGCTTAGAGACAATCTTTGTAAATGAACCTTGCTTTCTATCTTAATATATAAGCACATGGCTCTCGAGTGTTCTTATTTTATTTTTAAAAAATTAAACAAATAAATGACCACACGATCTCTAGATTCGGTTTCAATAATCAATGTTCACTAAAGTACTCCTCACATCGATACCCACGTTGGTGCTTAATCTCTTCTCAGTCATTTTCTTTTGAATATCTCCCCTAGGATATTTATAATAAACTAATTTTCTATGGAGCATGGATAGTAAGATAAATACTTTTATTGGCTATAACTTTTTTTACAAGGTTCCAATCGTGTATCTATCCATCTAATATAACATGTCTTACATTAGATTAGTATAGTTTAACTAATATTGACATATGGACTTATAAATAATTTTCTAGCCATATTTCTTAAGTGCAATTATAATGATTAGATGCGCAGATCTCCCGGTTATCATTTGTTTTAGTTGTAATTATGCAGTGTTTAGGTACGGTTATATAGACCCAATGATTATTATCTGTTTATGTATAATTATGAAGATCTAGTGTATTTGGTTTGTTTATAGACAATGATATATCTAACCAGTACAATCTATTTGTGTATGATTATGTGCACAACAATTGTTATTTACTAATAAAAGATGGTCTACCAAGTGAACGATCGAGTGTTTTGCTCTTTTTAGAATGTGTATAACATTTCTGAATAATTTTATCTTTCATATCATGCTTTGATATATAATATATATGAAACTACCGGTAATAGTTTCATCAATCCATATATTTAAATTGTGGAATTTCTTCTGTAAAAAACAAAAAAAGCTCCATTTTTATGACAAGTGTATTTGTTTACGAGAGAACTCGTATATTTTTCTCATATTATATAGACACTTATCTGTGCATTGATAAATTTGTGTTTTTAACATGTCAGGTTTCCAAACCAAAAAACCACATGCATGCTTCAATGATTTATTATGGGCACTACACAAGATTTTTTTTAGGGAGAAGCCGCATGCAAGTTCAGAGCACCGACGCCATATGTGGAGTTTTCCACTATTTAGGAGAAAGAAAATTTATTTCACACATGTTTTTGCCATGTGCTAGATTTACATTGAATTCTGATTTAGGAAAGACACTCACCTTTGTCATTATTTTTTTCATTCCCCCCATGCCTGGAGACGGTGTCAGTCCACATGTGCGTACAATTTCTTATTTATGTACAACAACTTGATTCTCACAATTTTGAATTGTTCATCTGTCCGCCACTAACTATGGTGTAGGAGATCCAGCCGGTATGGAGTCATGATCACACTTCCATGGCCGATGAAGCTGAACTTATTTTTTGGCCGGCGAGGCCGAACACTTCTTATTTCATCCTACATTTTCAGCTCACGGCATATAAGGCCAGAAAAATACATATTGTTGGCCGGCCTGCATTTTGACACATTGCTGTTTGCATTATCTATGTGCATTTGGAGAACATAGTATATAGACTTCAAGATTGACCATCAACAAAATTTAATATGATGTTTTCGGCGAGGCTCATTGTATATGTAATTAACGAGATTGTATTATGGACTCTAGAAACTCGTACCGCAAAATTGCAAATTTCAGTCAGACTCAATGCCAATGTGATGCATTGATGCGGAACATATTCACTATTATTCTCGGAAAGAATGGGTTAATATAGTTTTTTCTATTTTGTGTTTTCATTTACTTACGTTGTATACAAGCATATACTAACACATCGATATATTTTATGTATCACACTAATAGCAAAGTCCCTAGACCGTTGTGTGTGTGTGCACGCGCATGTTTTCATAAGACCACATAAAATCTGGAAAACACGTATTTTTTATACTACTCTGAATTGTGGACAATTACGTTTAAAGAAAACCTCAAGGGGAGATACCTCAATAATTCTAATAATAAATTTAGTTAACTAAAGTTATGATTTTTTAAAAATTCTTTCTTCTTAAAAAACTTGAATTTTGGAAAATCTTTTTTTTTTGCTATTTCCTACATTGTTTGGATGATGTTGAGGTGGCGTGGAAGGCACATAAGCACCACATCGCCTTAACCATTTTTGGAATTATCAAAATCACTTTCGAATGATCGGAGGAGGGTATTCTATCTGTTTACTGGAATCATGCGAGCTCGGATAAATACAATGTTTTGGGGCAACCTAGGCTTTGAGACATTCATATTTTGTATTATGCACATTTATAGAATAGGGTACATAGACTTCAAGATAACCACTTAGGTTTCCATGAAACTCATTATTGTATATATTTAAGTAGGGGTGGAAACGGATCGGATGCTGATCGGATAGTGCTCTTACCACTTCCATTTTCATATTTTCAAAACAAATACGAATCCGAATACGGATGTTATCGGATACGGATGCGGCTCGGATATTATTCGAATACGGATACGTATTGGATATTTTCTTGATTCGGAACGGATACAAATAATATCAACATATTGCTTAAGTAAATTAGTCGATAGCTATGTGACCTAAAATAATCAACTTGTGACATACAATAAGTCAATGATAAATAGGTTTATGAATAAATACTATTGTAATGCATAATAATTTATAAGTTTAATCACATAAAGAGTAAAATTTGACCACTTATTTGGCTTTTATGTTGGATAATTGGAATATTGGGCCTAGAATTTTAAAAATTACCCCCCATAATCTTATTCGGATACGGATATATCCACTTCCATATCCATATTTGTGTCAAAATCTCCTACCATATTTTATTTTTTATTTGTGTAATAAATTCGGATACGGATAATTTCCATTTCCATTTTGGTTCGGATGCGGATGTTTCGGATACGAATAGGTATTTTCTCGAATACGAAAATCGGATATTTCGGATTATCCGCTACCACTTTCCACCCCTATATTTAAGTAAGGAGATTGTCTTATGAGACTCCAGGAACTTGAAACCACACAGTCGCAGATTTGGACATAATGGTGCAATGTGATGCATTCACCTAGACAAATATAGTTCACTATAGTTCTCGAAAAAAATAACAAATATAGAGTTATTTGATTTATGTTTTGGTTCTTTATTATTCTCTATACAAAAGTATATTGGCACGCCTGTATATTTTATCTGTCACACACTATTAGCAAAATCACTTTCCTACATTGTTTGGATGATGTTGAGGTGGCGTGGAAGGCACATAAGCACCACATCGCCTTAACCATTTTTGGAATGATCAAAATCACTTCCGAATGATCTGAGGAGGGTATTCTATCTGTTTACTGGAATCACGCGAGCTCGGATAAATACAATGTTTTGGGGCAACCTAGGCTTTGAGACATTCATATTTTGTATTATGCACATTTATAGAATAGGGTACATAGACTTCAAGATAACCACTTAGGTTTCCATGAAACTCATTATTGTATATATTTAAGTAAGGAGATTGTCTTATGAGACTCCAGGAACTTGAAACCACACAGTCGCAGATTTGGATATAATGGTGCAATGTGATGCATTCACCTAGACAAATATAGTTCACTATAGTTCTCGAAAAAAATAACAAATATAGAGTTATTTGATTTATGTTTTGGTTCTTTATTATTCTCTATACAAAAGTATATTGGCACGCCTGTATATTTTATCTGTCACACACTATTAGCAAAATCCGTAGACCAATTTTTTCTTCATAAAACCACATGAACTTTTAGAAACACGTATGATGTGAAAGTACTCTGGATTGTTTATAGGAGTACATCTAACAAAAATTTCAATGGAAGAACAATTATTATATCCCTTAGTGTATATGAAATCGAATTTATTTAACCAAAGTTCTGATATTTTGAAATTCATGTTGTCTTGGAAGACTTCAATTTTAGAATATCCATTTTTGGGTTATTTATCCGCATTGGTTGGATGATGATGAGGTTGTGTGGAAGACAAGTAAGCACCACATCACCTAAACCATATTCAATTTTGTTTTTTTTCCTCTAAAATGAAGGCCTTGACCTCCAAAACGGATTTGCTATTTCTCTGTGCCTGAAATTTCTTCTCCCGTCAGTCACCTTTTCTCTTCTTCCTTCCTTCTCCTTCTTCCTTCCCTCTTGACCAGATCTTGTCGGAGAAGAACTAGTCCCACCATCTATCTTAGTTTGAAGTAATGGCCCCATTATCTATCTTAGGGGTGAGAGCTAGGGGGTTGTCGGAGGTTTTCATGGGTGGTGCCGGGCTTAGAGGGATGGTCGGGGCTGCGACCAGCAACGACGGTGGGAGGAGGTCGAGGGGAGGACGGGGCGGTGAAGCGGTGCGCGGTAGCGCCAACCGGCCGCGGGTGGTGGAGGCCGGCGGTTAGGGCGGGGTAGGCTTGGGGGTCGGGAGGGGAAAGAAGGAATGGAGGTTGAAGATGAAGTGAATCTGTTTTGAACCGTTGGATTATGATCTAGCAGTTCCTGTATAAGTGACTGATGGATGGATGAAAACATTTCAGGTACGTGACGTACAGTCGGTCCGGTATATAAAACGCCGCGGGCGCAGCCACAACGCCAAACGCGCACGCACACGCACACACTACCATAAAAGCAGAGCCGAGCGCACGCGCGCGAAAGGAGCTCGGGAAAGCCCCGATCGATGTTCTTCCTCATGGTCGCGGGCGCGGGCGCGGGTTCGACCACGTGTCACGTCGCGGCGCACGCCCTGGCGAGCCCGGTGGCCGCCGTCTTCTTCGCCTCGGCCGTGTGCACGCTGGCCCTCGCCGTGCTCCTGGGCTCCATGCGGCTGCGGCCGCCGTGGTGGTGCGCGTGCGCGGTGTGCGAGGCCTACCTGACGGCGTCGTGGACGGGCGAGTTCGACAACCTCTGCGACTGGTTCGCCCACCTGCTGCGCCGCGAGCCCGGGCGGACCGTGCACGTGCACGTCCTCGGCAACGTGCTCACCGCCAACCCGGCCACCGTCGAGCACATGCTCCGCGGCCGGTTCGACAACTACCCCAAGGGCGCGCCCTTCTCCGCCATCCTCGCCGACTTCCTCGGCCGCGGCATATTCAACGTCGACGGCGACTCCTGGCTCTTCCAGCGCAAGCTCGCCGCCGCCGAGCTCGCGTCCCCGGCGATCCGCGCCTTCACGGCCAGCGTCGTTGCCTCCGAGCTGAGGTGCCGCCTCATTCCTCTGCTCCACTCTGCTTCCGCTGAACAGGGTGGCGAGGAGAAGCTGCTCGACCTGCAGGACGTGTTCCGCCGCTTCGCTTTCGACTGCATATGCAAGATCTCCTTCGGCCTCGACCCCGGCTGCCTCGAGCTGTCCCTGCCTATGTCGGCGTTCGCCGACGCTTTCGACACAGCGTCGATGCTCTCGGCGCGGCGAGCGACGGCGCCCATGCACGTGGTCTGGAAGCTTAAGCGGTTGCTCAACATAGGGGATGAGCGGGAGCTCCGCGACGCGATCGGCCTCGTCGACGATCTTGCCGCCGAGGTCATCCGGCAGCGCCGCAAGCTCGGCTCCGCTACTGCCTCGGGCGACGACCTCCTGTCGCGCTTCATGGGCTCCATCAACGACGACAAGTACCTCCGCGACATCGTCGTGAGCTTCCTGCTGGCCGGGCGCGACACCGTCGCCTCTGCTCTCACCGCCTTCTTCCTGCTCCTCTCCGACCACCCCCACGTCGCCGACGCGATCCGGGACGAGGTCTCCCGCGTCACCGCCGGAGGGAGAGACGTCGACGACCACCCCGCGATCGCCTCCTCCGAGAATCTCAAGGACATGCACTACGTGCACGCGGCCCTGTACGAGTGCATGCGGCTGTTCCCGCCGGTGCAGTTCGACTCCAAGTTCGCGGCCGGGGAGGACACGCTCCCGGACGGCACGCCCGTGGCCAAGGGCACCCGGGTGACCTACCACGCGTACGCCATGGGGCGGATGGAGTCCGTGTGGGGGCCCGACTGCGCCGAGTTCCGGCCGGAGAGGTGGCTCCGGGACAGCCAGTTCGTGCCGGAGAGCCCGTACCGGTACCCGGTGTTCCAGGGCGGCGTGCGCGTCTGCATTGGCAAGGAGCTGGCCATCATGGAGATGAAGGCCGCCATCGTGGCCGTGGTCCAGGGCTTCGACACCGAGACGGTGGGGCGGAGCTCGCGGCGGCCCAAGTTCGCGCCGGGGCTCACCGCCACGTTCGCCGGGGGGGTGCCGGTCAAAGTGCGCCGGCGAGCACGTGCGCGCGGCTAGGTTTATACAGTAACTTTTTTTTACGTCGCCGTCAGCCGCACGGGATGGATGGATCTATTCGTTTCATCTTTGCTTTGCGACCGCACATCGGATGTGATCGGGCGCACGCAAACTTGTTGTAATCCACTCCTGCTCGAGAGTCAATGGCAGCACCCAGCTTGGTGAGTGCGCTGGAAGGAATGAGTACCATCGTAAGAGCGGATTAGGCTAAAGCTAAGTGACCTTTCCTCGGGTGCGACTTGGGCCAACGGTGCAGCCGCCGGAGATCTTTCCAAGTTCAACGCACAAGTTCGTGCCCCAACCTCCGATGCCATTATTGATGACAGATTTCCCATCCGATGCAAAGTTAGAGAACAGATGTTCTTCAGCGTGGATTTTCTAGTTATGGACAGCATCGATTCAATTATTGAGAGGTGGTCGGCCATTGATTGAATGAATTGCAGTGTACTATTGTTGTTCGATTATGCAGAGGAAGAGAATTGTGCGTTGCCAGAGGATAAACAATGTGTGTGATTGAGATGATAAACTTTTGGGATTTGCTAATCCTCATCTAGATGAGAACTAACAAAGTCTCATCTAACTCTTACATTATTGGATTAATCTTATTAAATAAAAAGACATGCCTCAGTAATTCAATCTATTTTAGGGTTAGGGTAAACTCTCCTCTTCTTGAGTTCGGTTTTCGATCCTCCTTGAGTTCGTCCATCTGGATGTAGTTGACGGAGCTCCGGTGTAGATTCATGTCATCTTTCTGGAGCAGTGAAGTTAGAGTTTCTCGTCGTGTGGCGACGTTTAGTGTCAGGTGCTTCAGATTTATTCGAGGGTTCAACGACGATGACTGCGGCTCCAGGACGCTCGTCCTAGGGGCATGTCCACAAACACTTTCCATCTGTCATCGACAAGGTCAACCCGGCTCCGATAGAGGAACGGCGACAACGACGCATCGGCGGCTCGTTCTGGCAGCATTAATGGTTCTTCGGTGGTCTCGGAATATCGATGTAGTTTTATTATAGTTAAGATGCTTTGTACCTATGATATATGATAGTAGATGTTGATCTTTTTAAATGAAAGATGAGAATTAGCAAATCCAGGAAAAGAAAATTGAGAAACTCATTTCAGCACAAGGATAAGTACGTGCTACTACGATGAGACTCGAGTGGAAGGGGGGGCAATGCACATGTGCCGGGGGCCTCGTGCGACTGCAACTGTTGGATCGGATCCTACCTTTCCAAGTGCCATGCACGAGACCGTTCTTCCGGACGCCTTGCCAACGAATCGCTGCTGTGCGATGGCCACGCATGTGCTGCAGTCGTCTGCCAATCCATTCATTTATCATCCCCCGGCCCGCCCAACGTTTCGCTTCTCATGCAGACAGACACGGGCGAGGTGGGGAGCACGTTTTGTTTGGTAGGGAAGGGGAGGGTATACAGTCGTGGGAGTACTACTGTAGTTCATATTCGTCACATGTGTTCGGTATCACATTCGCGTACGTACGACCGTCCAGCTGCGGTTGTCCCTGCCAATCAATGCTCAAAATTAGGTGGAAATGGGTGTTTTTTATGTAAAAGAATGGTTATTCCCTCCCTTAACCTTTTACTTGTCTCATTTTTACCACTTTTTTTTATAGAAAAAACACGCAAGAGCATTCCGTGCCTCCTGTATTAAGACAGAAGGGAATATTTTTTTTCAAGAAAAGACATAAGGGAATATACACTACAAAGTTTATGTAGCTCCGATCACATGTGATCCGCCACAATCCATCCTTGCAACCGTTCACAAGCCTCTAGATCTCGCTAGTTTCCACATCGCAAATTCGAAGTACGCGAGATACAAAATCAAAATATTTTTTGATTGCCATCATTGTCTGCCCTTACCAAATTTCTCGAAATGGCCAAAACATTGGTCCTTGTTTGGTCGATTTCCAATTCTTTTATGACAATGCTCCTTTAGCAACTCTAGTTTATTTTCTCTAGCCAAATTTGGTTGACTCACGGTCAAGCAAAACGCCGACCTAATAATTTTGCTTATACTCAAATTTTTGGTAGGGTAAACTCGGGCAAGAATAAAAAAAATGTTACGTCTTCGACCATGTCAATGTTGCTTTCTTGCTACGAAGTGCCACCATCTACCCGACACACTTTCTTTCCCTTTTTCCTCCCCACCGACTCTCGGGACTAACAAAGCTTCTCTTCCCACATCTAGTGTGGCGTCCAACAACCTTCAGGAGCAGATGCATGACCACCTTCATGCGTATGTTGTGTAGCACCTTTCCGTCACGGGGCTAGGGTTTTGCCATCTAGTTGCGGCACGAGCATCGTCGTGGTTTCCGCACATGTCACCTATGGCTTACATGTCAAAAAGGCGCGATCAAGTTCGCCAAAGACATTGTCACACCTTCTCATGGTTGCGAGATGATATAGGGTAGTTGCTCATTGTTTATCTTTAGTTCCAAGTTGAAAATTGGTGTATGTACTATTCAATATGAATATCGAGTTGATATTGGTTGAGAAATCGGTTCTGTAGGTAGAATGTTGGATTTTATGAGTAAAAATATGATTATATTGTGTTGAAGTTTTATCTAGGCGGGTTAAGTTGACTTCTTTTATGGGTAGAATGTCAATTTATATTAGGTTGGAGGTTGGAATTCCATTTCACATGAGATGAAAGTAGCAAATGCTCTGTTTGAAGTTGATTTTTTTCTAGCTTGAAAGTTGCTTATGTTTTGGTTCAAAGTTGTTTTTAATATATAATTTTGTTTTCCCCCTCTGGCTTTATCAACAGTGACGTCACCGCGAAAGAAGTTTGTGTGCGTCCGCGTTTTAAGGGTTGCTGCGGTGTAAGAGCATGTCTAGTAGAACCCTCAAACCCTCAAACCCTCACTAGCGTTTTAAGGGTCTAAAAATGGTCTTTTTGTGCACTTTTACGGGTTAAAAAATAGGGGCAAAGATTAGAACCCTCAAACCCAACCCTTATAACGGAATATTCCCCATGAACGACGTTGTCATTGCGGGCATACTGTCGAGCACCTCGTGCACGACGGGCGGAGGGCGGCGCGGGGGCGGACGGCGGGGCGGCGCG
>NC_041380.1:486119594-486186901 GCF_002162155.2 Triticum dicoccoides
GGCGGGTCGAGGCGGAGGGCGCGAAGGCGGAGGGGCGCGGGAGGAGGAGAGGCCGGGGGGCGGGAGGCGGAGGCGGCGGGCGGGCGCGCGGGAGTAGAAGCCTGCGGGGCGGCGGGCGACGCGGGCGGCGGGACGAATGGCGACCGAGGGAGTCCTGGATTAGGGGGTGTTCGGATAGCCGAACTATACCTTTAGCCGGACTCCTAGACTATGAAGATACAAGATTGAAGACTCCGTCCCGTGTCCGGAAGGGACTTTTCTTGGCGTGGAAGGCAAGCTAGGCGACACGGATGTTCAAATCTCCTACCATTGTAACCGACTCTATGTAACCCTAACCCTCTCCGGTGCCTATATAAACCGGAGGGTTTTAGTCCGTAGGACAACATACACATCAACAATCATACCATAGGCTAGCTTCTAGGGTTTAGCCTCTCTGATCTCGTGGTAGATCGACTCTTGTAATACCCATATCATCAATATTAATTAAGCAGGACATAGGGTTTTACCTCCATCGAGAGGGTCCAAACATGGGTAAAACTTCGTGTCCCCTGCCTCCTGTTACCATCCGGCCTAGACGCATAGTTCGGGACCCCCTACCCGAGATTCGCCGGTTTTGACACCGACATTGGTGCTTTCATTGAGAGTTCCTCTGTGCCGTCGCCGTCAGGCCCGATGGCTCCTATGATCATCAATGGCGATGCAGTCCAGGGTGAGACCTTCCTCCCCGGACAGATCTTCGTCTTTGGTGGCTTCGCACTGCGGGCTGATTCACTTGGCCATCTAGAGCAGATTGAAAGCTACGCCCCTGGCCGTCAGGTCAGGTTCGGAAGTTTAAACTACACGGCCGACATCCGCGGGGACTTGATCTTCGACGGATTCGAACCACTGCCGAGCGCGCCGCACTGTCACGACGAGCATGATCTAGCTGTGCCGCCGAATAGTGCCCTGGAGGCCGCACCCGCATCGGCTCCGACCCCTAGTTCGAAGCCGACCGCGCCGATCAAGGATAGGCGGTTGGACGCCACCTCGGGGGCTGCGATCCTAACGGCGGTTGAGCCGAACACCAGCCCCGTACTCTGCAAGACTCGTGACTCCATGGAGCCGGATTCTTCTCCGGACTCCGAACCCTCCACGCCCCTGCCGAGCGAATCCGATTGGGCGTCGATCATGGAGTTCACGGCCGCGGACGTCTTTCAGCACTCGCCTTTCGGTGATATCCTGAAATCACTGAAGTCTCTCTCTTTGTCAGGAGAGCCCTGGCCGGACTACGGTCAGCTAGGTTGGGGTACGGACGATGAAGAAATTCAAAGCCCACCCACCACCCACTTGGTAGCCACTGTCGACGATTTAACCGACATGCTCGACTTCGACTCCGAAGACATCGACGGTATGGACGCCGATGAAGGAGATGATGAAGAACCAGTGCCTACTAGGCCCTGGAAATCCACCTCGTCATATGACATATACATGATGGACACCCCAAAAGAGGGAGATGTCGATGGAACAGCAGAGGATGACCCCTCCAAGAAACAGCAAAAGCGCCAGTGTCAGCGGCGCCGCTCAAAATCCTGCCAACACAAAAACGGCGATTCCAGCACGGGAGATAATAATACCCCGGAAAGTGCCTAAGAACACCCCCCCCCCAAGCAAGATTTAGCACAGGAGGATGGAGAAGCCAGCCCTCATGAGAGAGCGGCTGACAGAGAGGTCGAGGACGATAATTATATGCCTCCCTCCGAAGACGAGGCAAGCCTCGATGACGACGAATTCGTCATGCCAGAGGATCCCGTCGAACAAGAGCATTTTCAACGCAGGCTTATGGCCACGACAAGAAGCCTCAAGAAACAACAACAACAGCTTAAAGCTGATCAAAATCTGCTAGTCGACAGATGGACTGAAGTCCTTGCGGCCGAAGAGCATAAACTCGAACGCCCCTCCAAGAGCTACCCAAAGCGCAGGTTGCTACCCCGATTAGAGGAGGAAGCACTCAACGCGGCCGACAGGCCACCTCGTGGCCGCGACAGAGAGGCCTCTTGGCCCTCCACCCTAGCCGCACCCCATACCAAGGCACGGGAATATGCGCCGGACTTACGAAATACGTTGGAGGACAAGGCAAGGCAAACAAGATCGATCTATGGATCGCGTGGGCGCCCCACGGATCGAGACGGTAACCGTCACGCCGGCCACAAATTCGGCAAAAGCAAACATAGTAGACAAAGCTCATTGGAGCTATGTCATGATATAGCCCAGTACAGAGGCGCCGCACACCCACTGTGCTTCACAGACGAAATAATGGATCATCAAATCCCCGAGGGTTTCAAACCCGTAAACATCGAATCATATGATGGCACAACAGATCCCGCAGTATGGATCGAGGACTACCTCCTACATATCCACATGGCCCACGGTGATGATTTCCACGCCATCAAATACCTCCCACTCAAACTTAAAGGACCAGCCCAGCAGTGGCTTAATAGCTTCCAACGGGGTCAATCAGTTGCTGGGAGGACCTGGAAGCCGCATTCCTCGACAATTTCCAGGGCACTTATGTGCGACCCCCAGACGCTGACGACCTAAGCCACGTCATTCAACAGCCAGACGAATCGGCCAGGCAATTCTGGACACGGTTCCTAACAAAGAAAAATCAAATACTCGACTATCCGGACGCAGAGGCCTTAGTAGCCTTCAAGCATAATATCCATGACGAGTGGCTTGCCCGGTACCTAGGACAGGAGAAGCCGAAATCCATGGCAGCACTCACGGCACTCATGACTCGCTTTTTCACGGGAGAAGACAGCTGGCTTGCTCGTAGCAACAATATGACCAAGAACCCTGGTTGTTCGGACACCAGGGACATTAGTGGCAGGTCGTGTCGCAACCAGCAGAAGTGCCGCATTAATGGCGACAATGCTAAGGATACGACAGTTAATGCCGGATTCAGAGGCTTTAAATCCGGTCAGCGGAAAAAGTCCTTCAAAAGGAATCCTAGGGGACCGTCCAGCTTGGACCAAATACTCGATCGCTTGTGCCAAATATATGGCACCCCCGAAAAACCGGCCAATCACACCAACAGGGACTGTTGGGTGTTCAAGCAGGCAGACATGTTAAGCGTCAACGATGAAGACAAGGGGTTGCATAGCGATGACGATGAGGAGCCCCGGCCGCCGAACAACAATGGACAGAAGGGTTTTCCCCCACAAGTGCGGACGGTGAACATGATATACGCCACCCACGTCGCCAAAAGGGAGCGGAAGCGCGCGTTAAGGGACGTATACGCGGTAGAGCCAGTCGCCCCAAAGTTCAACCCATGGTCCTCCTGCCCGATCACCTTTGATCGAAGAGACCATCCCACTAGCATCCGTCATGGCGGATTCGCCGCATTGGTTCTTGACCCAATTATTGACGGATTTCATCTCACTAGAGTCCTTATGGACGGCGGCAGCAGCCTGAACCTGCTTTACCAGGATGCAGTGCGGAAAATGGGCATAGATCCCTCGAGGATTAAGCCCACCAAAACGACCTTTAAAGGCGTAATACCAGGTGTAGAGGCCAGCTGTACAGGCTCAGTCACACTTGAAGTGGTCTTCGGATCTCCGGATAATTTCCGAAGCGAGGAGTTAATCTTCGACATAGTCCCGTTCCGCAGTGGCTATCATGCACTGCTCGGGCGAACCGCATTCGCCAAGTTTAATGCGGTCCCGCACTACGCATACCTTAAGCTCAAGATGCCAGGTCAAGGAGTAATTACGGTCAATGGAAACACCGACCGCTCCCTCCGAACGGAGGAGCACACGGCGGCCCTCACAGCGGAAGTACAAAGCAGCCTCTCTAGGCAGTTCTCTAGTCCGGCCATTAAACGTCCGGACACCGTCAAGCACGCCCGGAGTAACCTACAACAAGACCGCCTGGCACGTTCCGAGCAGGCGTAGCAATGCGGCCCCAACCCCAACCCCTGCAAAAAGGCGACGGTAGTACTTCGCGTACATAACTACGCTCTAGAAATACCATGGGCATAGGGGGAGAGGCACCATCACAGCACGCCCAAAACACAGCTTAAACCGCACCAGGGGCTGCCGAATTTTTTTCTACTTTTCTCTTACTTTCAGGACTCTACTCTTCGGAAGGCCTGTTCGGCAGTTCAATTGCCGCACAAACGATGCAAGAATCAGGGAAGCAGACAAGCCATGCCGCATTACGGAAATCCCAGGTGGTCTCTATCACAAGCAGTATACCTGTTCCACATACTATTCCGCAGCTTGCCCCTGGAGCAGACATGTTAAATAGTCCAACTTTTCGTTTATCGCATTACTTGTATCGTTCCGCATTGATCGCAACTATTTTTAACAAACAATGCATAGCTTTTGTCTATTTTTGCATTACCTTTTTATAAATAATTGTTCCTTAACGACATGTTGCACCCGTACAATCTGGTACGGCCAAAATACGCCAGGGGCTTCAGTATCCCTCAATATGGTGTGAGAAGTCCGAACACTTTCACAAGTGCGGCACCCCGAACTTATAGCATTATATGCATCGGCTCCGAATCATGTCTTGGGTCAATAGTTGGGTTTGCCCGGCTCCTATGTTTTGGTGCCTTACGTTCCGCTATATAGGCTAAGGTAGCACTAGGAGAACCACTGCGATTGAGCCCCAGTTGAGCTGGGCCGAGCACCTCAGTGGAGAAAGCTAAAACTGACTGTCATGATGAAGCGAGAGCTGGTCGCTGTTCGAGAGGTTTTTTCGAGTCCCTAAAGACTTATGCCGCTTCGGGCGAGGAGTCGGCTCTGTCCGGCCAAGGCGTGGATAGCGCCCCGAAATCGGTCTTCCGAATACTAGGGGCTTCGCCGAAATTTAAAATTATAGAATTCTATGGCTAAGTGAGAGTGTTCACGCGTTATAGTCCGATTGCCTCATTCGCTGGGCTGAGCGCCTCCCTCGAAGGACCCAAACATGGGAAAAAGAGTGCTCAGGTTTATCCCCGAACACCCCAGCACTAGCGGCATGGGGGCAGAAGTCGACGACTCGCCATCTCTCAGAATTGATAAACAGCCGCACAGAAGGTAATATTTTAAATTCATACAGCATTGCTAAGCGCATATGAACAAGTTTCCAGCACAGAGGACAAAAACGAGCGAGTTTTTACTCAAAAATTACATCCCTAGTACATTCATCCGCCACAAGGTGGGCACCCTTCAGAACATCCTTATAGTAATTTTCAGGCTTGCGATGCTCTTTCCCCGGCGGCGGCCCGTCCTTCACAATCTTCTCAGCATCCAGCTTGCCCCAGTGCACCTTAGCATGGGCAAGGGCCCTACGGGCACCTTCGATGCATACAGGGCGCTTGATAACCTCGAGCCTTGGACATGCCTCCACCAGCCGCCGCACCAGCCCGAAATAGCTCCCAGGCAGGGCCTCTCTAGGCCACAGCCGAACTAGGAGGCCCTTCATGGCCTGTTCGGCCGCCTTGTGGAGCTCAACCAGTTGCTTCAGCTGTTCGCTCAGGGGCACGGGGTGTCCGGCCTCAGCATACTGAGACCAGAACACCTTCTCCATCGAGCTGCCCTCCTCGGCTCGATAGAATGCGGCGGCATCGGATACACTCCGGGGAAGATCTGCAAATGCACCTGGAGAGCTCCGAATTCGGGTAAGTATCAAGTAACTCACGTTTATATGTTTACTTTGCATAAAAAATGCCTTACCCGCCGCTATCTTCTTCACCTCATCCAACTCCTGGAGGGTCTTCTGGGACTCGGTCTTGGTAGACTTGGTATTTTCTATAGCTGCCACAAGCTCGGACGCTCGCGTCTTCGAGTCAAGCTCCAAACTCTCATGTTTCTTCATGAGAACCTGGAGCTCTTGCCGCACCTTGCCAACCTCAGCCTCATACCTCTCCCGCTCGGTGCGCTCCGCGGCCGCACTCTTCTCGGCCTCGAGCAGCGCTTGCTTAAGGGTCGCCATCTCAGACGTGGCCCCTACAATAGCCATGTCAATCCTATCATTTTTTGCAATTTCACCTTTTTATATACATATTCAAACAGGGTATTTCTTACCTTCCTTCTCCTCGAGCTGCTTCTTGGCACGCCCGAGCTCTTGCTCGGACTTCTCGAGGCTCTGCTTCAGCACATCCACTTCCGCAGTTAGTGCGGCAGACGCTAGCAGAGAAGCCTGCATGCGCATATTGACTCCTTTTGTTAGACTCCTGCGAATTCTTTGATCCTCTATTCGGCTTTTCTTCCTGAACGCCCAACAGAGCATCAGGGGCTACTGTTTATGCGGTAATATTATTTAAACACTCTTTACTTACCTCAAAGCCTGTTAAAAGGCTAGTACAAGCTTCAGTCAGTCCGCTCTTGGCGGACTGAACCTTTTGGACCACCGCACTCATAATAGTGCGGTGTCCCTCGTCGATGGAGGCACCTTCGAGCACCTCCAACAGATTATCCGGCGCCCCCGGTTGGACGGGGGTCACCGGCACGGTGGGCTTGCTCCTCTTGGAAGGAGGTCGCCCGCCGGACTCTGGAACCTTTGAAGGTTCTGGAGTGGCGTCTGGCCTTGAGCCGGACTTGGAGCCCTAGGGGGTCTCATCCCCTTCACTCCTGGAGTCCGGGAGGTCGCCTTGCGGCGCCTCCAGGACCACCTCTTCCCGGCTTGGAACCTGTTGGGACAACACTTCAGTGTCGTCCGTAGGGCGGGGGGATGAAGTCGTCGGAAGCGAATTCACATCCGACGAGTCTAGTGAGCCGCTCGACGAGGCGTCGAGCCGATCTTTGGGTGGGCTGCATAAGCATATTCGACATAACGGAAAGCTGTGCAATAGACGAGTACTATGGATTACTCTGGTATTCAGATACTTACGATTTCGCCAGGGGCTTGGCCCTTGGCTGCCACTCTTCTTCGCCATTGTCGGCGTCGGGGGAATAGTCCGGAGGAAGGGTTTTCCCCTTCTTGGATCCCCCGGCCTCCTCAGAGAGGGCGACCTTCCTTTTCTTCTCTCCTCCCGCTGGTGGGGGAGAGGTTTCTTCTTCTTCCTCCTCGTCTTCATGAGAGGAAGGCGCTTCGGGACCGTCGGATGATGAATCCGACACCTCCTGGCGCCGGGCACTCTTTCGAGTCCCCGTGGCCCTTTTCGTGGCCTTCTTCTCCGGCACCACATAGGGCACCGGAACCAGCAGCTTCGCCAAGCGAGCGTCCGCTGGGCCTTCAGGCAAAGGAGCCGGACAGTTGACCTGTCCGGACGTCACCTCCCAATCCTGTCGAAGATAAGGGAGCTTAGATCCCGCATAAAGTCAAACTATGAAAAACTGATACCTTGTAAAAAGACAAAAACAGCTTACCGCCAGAGCACGGTGTTGAGTACTGAATCCGCGATCCTCGGCGGCAGATGCGGGAGCCTCGGCGCCCTTGAAAAGAATCCTCCAGGCGTCTTCGTACGTCGTGTCGAAGAGCCTGTTAAGAGTTTGATGCTGCGCCGGGTCGAACTCCCAAAGGTTGAAGGCCCGTCGTTGACACGGGAGGATCAGGCGGATGAGCATAACCTGGACTACGTTGACAAGCTTGAGCTTCTTGTCCACCAGGGTTTGGATGCATGTTTGGAGTCCGGTCAGCTCTCCTTTATTACCCCAAGATAGGCCTATCTCCTTCCAGGAGGTGAGCTGCGTAGGGGGTCGGATCGGAACTCAGGGGGTGTGACCCATTCGGTGTCGCATGGCTCGGTGACATAAAACCACCATGATTGCCACCCCTTTAGGGTCTCCACAAAGGAGCCCTCGAGCCACAGAACATTGGCCATCTTGCCAACCATGGCACCGCCGCACTCCGCCTGGCTTCCGTGCACCACCTTCGGCTTGACGTTGAAAGTCTTAAGCCATAGTCCGAAATGGGGGCGGATGCGGAGGAAGGCCTCGCACACGACGGTAAACGCTGAGATGTTGAGGACGAAGTTCGGGGCCAGATCGTGGAAATCCAGGCTGTAGTAGAACATGAGCCCCCGGACAAATGGATGCAAAGGGAAGCCCAGTCCGCGGAGGAAATGGGGGAGAAATACCACCCTCTCATGGGGCCTAGGAGTGGGGATGAGCTGCCCCTTTTCGGGGAGCCGGTGCGCGATGTCGCTGGCTAGATATCCGGCCTTCCTCAGCTTTTTTATGTGTCCCTCCGTGACGGAGGAGACCATCCACGGGCCTCCCGCTCCGGACATGGCCGGAGAAGGTCGAGGTGGTAGTGCGGACTTGGGCGCTGGAGCTCGAGTGCGCAAGAATGGATAGGCAGAGGAGGAAGAAGGCGTGGGTGAAAAGGTGGATCCTTATCCCCTTATATGGGTGGACGCAATTATGTGTCCCCACCAGCCTGGTAAAACTTGCTTATCTCCAAGCGCCGTAATCAAAGGCGCGGTTGGGTTACCCACACCCGTATTGATGAGAATCCTGAAATAAGGGGACACAATCTCTGCTTCAACAAGATGTGCCAAGGAAACCGCCTCGCACAACGCGCTGAGGTGGGATAATTAAATAGATAAAGGCTTGGCCGTGGCGTGTCGCACCACGGAATACGTAGCAGATTAGATTTGTGTTAATATTATTATTCTCTCTATGGCAATATGTGGAAACTTATTTTGCAGAGCCGGACACTATCTTTGTGTTCAAGATCTTTTATGAAGTACTTGGAGGAGGAACCCGCCTTGCAATGCCGAAGACAATTTGCGCGCCGGACCCTCGTCATTGAAGCCTGGTTCAGGGGCTACTGAGGGAGTCCTGGATTAGGGGGTGTTCGGATAGCCGGACTATACCTTCAGCCGGACTCCTGGACTATGAAGATACAAGATTGAAGACTCCGTCCCGTGTCCGGAAGGGACTTTCCTTGGCGTGGAAGGCAAGCTAGGCGACACGGATGTTCAGATCTCCTACCATTGTAACCGACTCTATGTAACCCTAACCCTCACCGGTGTCTATATAAACCGGAGGGTTTTAGTCCGTAGGACAACATACACATCAACAATCATACCATAGGCTAGCTTCTAGGGTTTAGCCTCTCTGATCTCGTGGTAGATCAACTCTTGTAATACCCATATCATCAATATTAATCAAGTAGGACGTAGGGTTTTACCTCCATCGAGAGGGCCCGAACCTGGGTAAAACTTCGTGTCCCCTGCCTCTTGTTACCATCCGGCCTAGACGCACAGTTCGGGATCCCCTACCCGATATTCGCCGGTTTTGACACCGATAGCGACGGTCGTGGGAGGGGCAAGCGCGGCCGCGACCAGGAGGAGGTGGAGGAGAGGCCGGCGGCTGGGGGCGGGGCGGGCGCTGGCGCGCTGGAGGTTGACGGGGCGGCCGGTGGCGGCGGGGGCAACTAGTAGCAGTGGACGCGGGCGTGGGCGCGGGAGTTGGGAGGATTCTTCCCTCCCGCGCGAGGATAACCGTCAAATGAGGGTTGGGGTAGGTTTTGTTGGAAATATGCCCTAGAGGCAATAATAAAATGGTTATTATTATATTTCTTTGTTCATGATAATTGTCTATTGTTCATGCTATAATTGTGTTATCCGGAAATCGTAATACATGTGTGAATACATAGACCACAACACGTCCCTAGTGAGCCTCTAGTTGACTAGCTCGTTGATCAAAAGATAGTCATGGTTTCCTGACTATGGACATTGGATGTCATTGATAACGGGATCACATCATTAGGAGAATGATGTGATGGACAAGACCCAATCCTAAGCATAGCTCAAAGATCGTGTAGTTTGTTTGCTATAGCTTTTCCGAATGTCAAGTATCATTTCCTTAGACCATGAGATTGTGCAACTCCCGGATACCGTAGGAGTTCTTTGGGTGTGACAAACGTCACAACGTAACTGGGTGACTATAAAGGTACATTACAGGTATCTCCGGAAGTGTCTGTTGGGTTGGCACGAATCAAGACTGGGATTTGTCACTCCGTATGACGGAGAGGTATCTCTGGGCCCACTCGGTAATACATCATCATAATGAGCTTAATGTGACCAAGTGGTTGATCATGGGATCATGCATTATGGTACGAGTAAAGTGACTTGCCGTTAACGAGATTGAACGAGGTATTGGGATACCGATGATCGAGTCTCGGGCAAGTAACGTACCGATTGACAAAGGGAATTGTATACAGGATTGATTGAATCCTCGACATCGTGGTTCATCCGATGAGATCATCAAGGAGCATGTGGGAGCCAACATGGGTATCTAGATCCCGCTGTTGGTTATTGACCGGAGAGTCGTCTCGGTCATGTCTGCATGTCTCCCGAACCCGTAGGGTCTACACACTTAAGGTTCGGTGACGCTAGGGTTGTTGAGATATTAGTATACGGTAACCCAAAAGTTGTTCGAAGTCCCGGATGAGATCCCGGACGTCACGAGGAGTTCCGAAATGGTCCGGAGGTGAAGATTTATATATAGGAAGTCAAGTTTCGGCCATCGGGAAGGTTTTCGGGGTAATCGGTATTGTACCGGGACCACCGGAAGGGTCCCGGGGTCCTCCGGGTGGGGGCACCTATCCCGGAGGGCCCCATGGGCTGAAGTGGGAGGGGAACCAGCCCCAGATGGGCTGGTGCCCCCCCATGGGCCTCCCCTGCGCCTAGGGTTGGAAACCCTAGGGGTGGGGGCGCCCCACTTGGCTTGGGGGGCACTCCACCCCCTTGGCCGCCGCCCCCCTTGGAGATGGCATCTCCTAGGGCCGGTGCCCCCTAGGGGTCCTATAAATAGTGGGGGGGAGGGAGGGCAGCCGCACCCTAACCCATGGCGCCTCCCTCTCCCTCCCGTGACACCTCTCCCTCTCCCTGAGCTTGGCGAAGCCCTGCCGAGATCACCGTTGCTTCCACCACCACGCCGTTGTGCTGCTGGATCTTCGTCAACCTCTCCTTTCCCCTTCCTGGATCAAGTTGGAGGAGACGTCTTCCCAACCGTATGTGTGTTGAACGCGGAGGTGCCGTCCGTCCGGCGCTAGGTCATCGGTGATTTGGATCACGACAAGTACGACTCCATCAACCCCGTTCTCTTGAACGCTTCCGCGCGTGATCTACAAGGGTATGTAGATGCACTCCTCTATCCCTCATTGCTAGATGACTCCATAGATTGATCTTGGTGATGCGTAGAAAATTTTAAAATTCTCCTACGTTCCCGTATAGTGGCATCATGAGCTAGGTCTATGCGTAGTTTCTATGCACGAGTAGAACACAAAGCAGTTGTGGGCATGGATATTGTCAATTTGCTTGGCGTTACTAGTCTTATCTTGATACGGCAGCATCGTGGGATGAAGTGGCCCGGACCAACCTTACACGTACGCTTACGTGAGACTGGTTCCACCGATTGACATGCACTAGTTGCATAAGATGGCTGGCGGGTGTCTGTCTCTCCCAGTTTAGTCGGATCGGATTCGATGAAAAGGGTCCTTATGAAGGGTAAATAGAAATTGGCATATCACGTTGTGGTTTTGGCATAGGTAAGAAACGTTCTTGCTAGAAACCTATAGCAGCCACGTAAAAACTTACAACAACAATTAGAGGACGTCTAACTTGTTTTTGCAGCAAGTGTCGTGTGATGTGATATGGCCAAAAGGATGTGATGAATGATATATGTGATGTATGAGATTGATCATGTTCTTGTAATAGGAATCACGACTTGCATGTCGATGAGTATGACAACCGGCAAGAGCCATAGGAGTTGTCTTAATTTATTTATGACCTGCGTGTCAACATAAACGTCATGTAATTACTTTACTTTATTGCTAAAGCGTTAGCCATAGTAGTAGAAGTAACAGATGACGAGACAACTTCAAGAAGACACGATGATGGAGATCATGGTGTCATGCCGGTGACAACGATGATCATGAAGCCCCGAAGATGGGGATCAAAAGGAGCAAATGATATTGGCCATATCATGTCACTATTTGATTGCATGTGATGTTTATCATGTTTTGCATCTTATTTGCTTAGAACGACAGTAGCTTAAATAAGATGATCCCTCGTAATAATTTCAAGAAAGTGTTCCCCCTAACTGTGCACCATTGCGAAGGTTCGTTGTTTCGAAGCACCACGTGATGATCGGGTGTGATAGATTCTAATGTTCGAATACAACGGGTGTAAGCCAGATTTACACACGCAATACACTTAGGTTGACTTGACGAGCCTAGCACATACAGACATGGCCTCGGAACACGGAAGACCGAAAGGTCGAGCATGAGTCGTATAGATGATACGATCAACATGAAGATGTTCACCGATGTTGACTAGTCCGTCTCACGTGATGATCGGACATGACCTAGTTGACTCGGATCATGTTTCACTTAGATGACTAGAGGGATGCCTATCTGAGTGGGAGTTCATTGAATAATTTGATTAGATGAACTTAATTATCATGAACTTAGTCTAAAATCTTTACACTATGTCTTGTAGATCAAATGGCCCATGCTAATGTTGCCCTCAACTTCAATGCATTCCTAGAGAAAACCAAGCTGAAAGATGATGGCAGCAACTATACGGAATGGGTCCGGAACCTGAGGATCATCCTCATAGCTGCCAAGAAAGATTATGTCCTAGAAGCACCGCTAGGTGACGCACCCATCCCAGAGAACCAAGACGTTATGAACGCTTGGCAGTCACGTGCTGATGATTACTCCCTCGTTCAGTGCGGCATGCTTTACAGCTTAGAACCGGGGCTCCAAAAGCGTTTTGAGAGACACGGAGCATATGAGATGTTCGAAGAGCTGAAAATGGTTTTCCAAGCTCATGCCCGGATCGAGAGATATGAAGTCTTTGACAAGTTCTTCAATTGTAAGATGGAGGAAAATAGTTCTGTCAGTGAGCACATACTCAAAATGTCTGGGTTGCATAACCGCTTGACTCAGCTGGGAGTTAATCTCCCGGATGACGCGGTCATTGACAGAATCCTTCAGTCGCTTCCATCGAGCTACAAGAGCTTTGTGATGAACTTCAATATGCAGGGGATGGAAAAGACCATTCCTGAGGTATATTCAATGCTTAAATCAGCGGAGGTGGAAATCAAAAAGGAACATCAAGTGTTGATGGTGAATAAAACCACTAAGTTCAAGAAAGGCAAGGGTAAAAAGAACTTTAAGAAGGACGGCAAGGGAGTTGCCGCGCCCGGTAAGCAAGCTGCCGGGAAGAAGTCAAAGAATGGACCCAAGCCTGAGACTGAGTGTTTTTATTGCAAGTGAAGTGGTCACTGGAAGCGAAACTGCCCCAAATACTTAGCAGACAAGAAGGCCGGCAACACTAAAGGTATATGTGATATACATGTAATTGATGTGTACCTTACCAGTACTCGTAGTAGCTCCTGGGTATTTGATACCGGTGCGGTTTCTCACATTTGTAACTCAAAGCAGGAGCTGCGGAATAGGCGGAGACTGGCGAAGGACGAGGTGACGATGCGCGTCGGGAATGGTTCCAAGGTCGATGTGATCGCCGTCGGCACGCTGCCTCTACATTTACCTACGGGATTAGTTTTAAACCTCAATAATTATTATTTAGTGCTAGCTTTGAGCATGAACATTGTATCAGGATCTCGTTTAATTCGAGATGGCTACTCATTTTAATCTGAGAATAATGGTTGTTCTATTTATATGAGAGATATGTTTTATGGTCATGCTCCGCTGGTGAATGGTTTATTCTTAATGAATCTCGAGCGTAATGTTACACATATTCATAGTGTGAATACCAAAAGATGTAAGGTTGATAATGATAGTCCCACATACTTGTGGCACTGCCGCCTTGGTCACATAGGTGTCAAACGCATGAAGAAGCTCCATGCAGATGGACTTTTGGAGTCTCTTGATTACGAATCATTTGACACGTGCGAACCATGCCTCATGGGTAAAATGACCAAGACTCCGTTCTCAGGAACAATGGAGCGAGCAACCAACTTATTGGAAATCATACATACTGATGTGTGCGGTCCAATGAGTGTTGAGGCTCGCGGTGGCTATCGTTATGTTCTCACCCTCACTGATGACTTGAGTAGATATGGGTATGTCTACTTAATGAAACACAAGTCTGAGACCTTTGAAAAGTTCAAGGAATTTCAGAGTGAGGTTGAGAATCAACGTGACAAGAAAATCAAGTTCTTGCGATCAGATCGTGGGGGAGAATACTTGAGTCACGAATTTGGCACACACTTAAGGAAATATGGAATAGTTTCACAACTCACGCCGCCTGGAACACCTCAGTGTAATGGTGTGTCCGAACGTCGTAATCACACTCTATTGGATATGGTGCGATCTATGATGTCTCTTACTGATTTACCGCTGTCATTTTGGGGCTATGCTTTAGAGACTGCCGCATTCACTTTAAATAGGGCTCCGTCGAAATCCGGTGAGACGACACCGTATGAATTATGGTTTGGGAAGAAACCTAAGCTGTCATTTCTAAAAGTTGGGGATGCGATGCTTATGTCAATAAAATTCAACCTGAAAAGCTCGAACCCAAGTCGGAAAAATGCGTCTTCATAGGATACCCTAAAGAAACTATTGGGTATACCTTCTACCTCAGATCCGAAGGCAAGATCTTTGTTGCCAAGAATGGATCCTTTCTAGAGAAAGAGTTTCTCTCGAAAGAAATAAGTGGGAGGAAAGTAGAACTCGATGAAGTATTACCTCTTGAACCGGTAAGTGGCGCAGCTCAAGAAAATGTTCCTGGGGTGCCTGCACCGACTAGAGAGGAAGTTAATGATGATGATCATGAAACTTCAGATCAAGTTGCTACTGAACTTCGTAGGTCCACAAGGACACGTTCCGCACCAGAGTGGTAAGGCAACCCTGTCTTGGAAATCATGTTGTTAGACAACGGTGAACCTTCGAACTATGAAGAAGCGATGGCGGGCCCAGATTCCGACAAATGGCTGGAAGCCATGAAATCCGAGATAGGATCCATGTATGAAAATGAAGTATGGACTTTGACTGACTTGCCCGATGATCGGCGAGCCATAGAAAATAAATGGATCTTTAAGAAGAAGACAGACGTGGATGGTAATGTTGTTGGAAATATGCCCTAGAGGCAATAATAAATTGGTTATTATTATATTTCCTTGTTCATGATAATCGTTTATTATCCATGCTAGAATTGTATTGATAGGAAACTCAGATACATGTGTGGATACATAGACAACACCATGTCCCTAGTAAGCCTCTAGTTGACTAGCTCGTTGATCAATGGATGGTTACGGTTTCCTGGCCATGGACATTGGATGTCGTTGATAACGGGATCACATCATTAGGAGAATGATGTGATGGACAAGACCCAATCCTAAGCCTAGCACAAAGATCGTGTAGTTCGTATGCTAAAGCTTTTCTAATGTCAAGTATCATTTCCTTAGACCATGAGATTGTGCAACTCCTGGATACCGTAGGAGTGCTTTGGGTGTGCCAAACGTCACAACGTAACTGGGTGGCTATAAAGGTACACTACGGGTATCTTCGAAAGTGTCTGTTGGGTTGGCACGAATCGAGACTGGGATTTGTCACTCCGTGTAAACGGAGAGGTATCTCTGGGCCCACTCGGTAGGACATCATCATAATGTGCACAATGTGACCAAGGATTTGATCACGGGAAGATGTGTTACGGAACGAGTAAAGAGACTTGCCGGTAACGAGATTGAACAAGGTATCGGGATACCGACGATCGAATCTCGGGCAAGTATCGTACCGATAGACAAAGGGAATTGTATACGGGATTGATTGAATCCTTGACATCGTGGTTCATCCGATGAGATCATCGTGGAGCATGTGGGAACCAACATGGGTATCCAGATCCCGCTGTTGGTTATTGACCGGAGAGTTGTCGCGGCCATGTCTGCATGACTCCCGAACCCGTAGGGTCTACGCACTTAAAGTTCGATGACGCTAGGGTTATAAGGAAAGTATGTACGCGGTTACTAAATGTTGTTCGGAGTCCCGGATGAGATCCCGGACGTCACGAGGAGTTCCGAAATGGTCCGGAGGTAAATATTGATATATAGGAAGTATGGTTTTGGCCACCGAAAGTGTTCCGGGCATCACCGGTAGTGTACCGGGACCACCGGAGGGGTCCGGGGGTCCACCGGGAGGGGCCACGGGCCCCGGAGGCATACATGGGCCAATAGTGGGAAGGGACCAGCCCCTAGGTGGGCTGGGGCGCCTCCCACCAAGGCCCAAGGCGCCTCCAAGAGGGGAAGAGGGCAACCCCTAGGGCAGATGGGCCCTAAGGCCCACCCTAGGTGCGCCTCCCCCTCTCCCCCTTGTGGCCGCCACCCTAGATGGGATCTAGGGCTGCCGCACCCCTTGGGGTGGGAACCCTAGGTGGGGGCGCAGCCCTCCCTCGCCCCCTATATATAGTGGAGGCAAAGGGGCAGCCCAACACACGATTCGATATCCCTGTTGGCGCAGCCCTACCCCTCTCCCTCCTCGTCTCTCGTAGTGCTTGGCGAAGCCCTGATGGAGTCCCGCGCTCCTCCACCATCACCACGCTGTCGTGCTGCTGCTGGACGGAGTCTTCCCCAACCTCTCCTTCTCCCCTTGTTGGATCAAGGCGTAGGAGACGTCACCGGGCTGCACGTGTATTGAACGCAGAGGCACCGTTGTTCGACGCTTAGATCGGAATCAACCGCGATCTGAATCGCTGCGAGTACGACTCCTTCATCCGCGTTCTTGCAACGCTTCCGCTTAGCGATCTACAAGGGTATGTAGATGCACTCCCCTTCCCCTCGTTGCTAGATTACTCCATAGATTGATCTTGGTGATGCGTAGAAAATTTTAAATTTCTGCTATGATCCCCAACAAATGTGACCATCTATAAAGCTCGGTTTGTCGCTAAGGGTTATCGACAAGTTCAAGGGGTTGACTACGATGAGACTTCCTTACCCGTAGCGAAGCTGAAGTCCGTCCGAATCATGTTAGCAATTGCCGCATTCTATGATTATGAGATATGGCAAATGGATGTCAAAACGGCATTCCTTAATGGTTTCCTTAAGGAAGAATTGTATATGATGCAGCCGAAAGGTTTTGTCGATCCTAAGAATGCTGACAAGGTGTGCAAGCTCCAACGCTCGATTTATGGGCTGGTGCAAGCATCTCGGAGTTGGAACATTCGTTTTGATGAGATGATCAAAGTGTTTGGGTTTACGCAGACTTATGGAGAAGCCTGCATTTACAAGAAAGTGAGTGGGAGCTATGTAGCATTTCTCATATTGTATGTGGATGACATACTATTGATGGGAAATGATATAGAATTCTTGGAAAGCATAAAGGCCTACTTGAATAAGTGTTTTTCAATGAAGGATCTTGGAGAAGCTGCTTATATATTAGGCATCAAGATCTATAGAGATAGATCGAGACGCCTCATTGGTCTTTCACAGAGTACGTACCTTGACAAGATATTGAAGAAGTTCAAAATGGATCAGTCAAAGAAGGGGTTCTTGCCTGTATTGCAAGGTATGAGATTGAGCACGGCTCAATGCCCGACCACGACAGAAGATAGAGAAAAGATGAGTGTTGTCCCCTATGCCTCGGCCATAGGGTCTATCATGTATGCTATGCTGTGTATCATACCTGATGTAAACCTTGCCGTAAGTTTGGTAGGAAGGTACCAAAGTAATCTCGGCATGGAACACTGGACAGCGGTCAAGAATATCCTAAAGTACCTGAAGAGGACTAAGGATATGTTTCTCGTTTATGGAGGTGACGAAGAGCTCGTCGTAAAGGGTTACGTCAATGCTAGCTTCGACATAGATCTGGATGACTCTAAGTCACAAACCGGATACGTGTATATTTTGAATGGTGGGGCAGTAAGCTGGTGCAGTTGCAAGCAAAGCGTTGTGGCGGGATCTACATGTGAAGCGGAGTACATGGCAGCCTCGGAGGCAACACAAGAGGCAATCTGGGTGAAGGAGTTCATTACCGACCTAGGAGTCATACCCAATGCGTCGGGCCCGATGACTCTCTTCTGTGACAACACTGGAGCTATTGCCCTGGCCAAGGAGCCCAGGTTTCACAGGAAGACCAGGCATATCAAGCGTCGCTTCAACTCCATTCGTGAAAGTGTTCAAAATGGAGACATAGATATTTGTAAAGTACATACAGACCTGAATGTGGCAGATCCGTTGACTAAACCTCTCCCTAGAGCAAAACATGATCAACACCAGAACTGCATGGGTGTTCGATTCATCACAATGTAACTAGACTATTGACTCTAGTGCAAGTGGGAGACTATTGGAAATATGCCCTAGAGACAATAATAAAATGGTTATTATTATATTTCTTTGTTCATGATAATTGTCTATTGTTCATGCTATAATTGTGTTATCCGGAAATTGTAATACATGTGTGAATACATAGACCACAACACGTCCCTAGTGAGCCTCTAGTTGACTAGCTCGTTGATCAAAAGATAGTCATGGTTTCCTGACTATGGACATTGGATGTCATTGATAACGGGATCACATCATTAGGAGAATGATGTGATGGACACGACCCAATCCTAAGCATAGCTCAAAGATCGTGTAGTTCGTTTGCTATAGCTTTTCCGAGTGTCAAGTATCATTTCCTTAGACCATGAGATTGTGCAACTCCCGGATACCGTAGGAGTGCTTTGGGTGTGCCAAACGTCACAACGTAACTGGGTGACTATAAAGGTACATTTTACAGGTATCTCCGAAAGTGTCTGTTGGGTTGGCACGAATCGAGACTGGGATTTGTCACTCCGTATGACGGAGAGATATCTCTAGGCCCACTCGGTAATGCATCATCATAATGAGCTCAATATGACCAAGTGGTTGATCACGGGATCATGCATTACGGTACGAGTAAAGTGACTTGCCGGTAACGAGATTGAACGAGGTATTGGGATACCGACGATCGAGTCTCGAGCAAGTAACGTACCGATTGACAAAGGGAATTGTATACGGGATTGATTGAATCCTCGACATCGTGGTTCATCCGATGAGATCATCGAGGAGCATGTGGGAGCCAACATGGGTATCCAGATCCCGTTGTTGGTTATTGATCGGAGAGTCGTCTCGGTCATGTCTGCGTGTCTCCCGAACCCGTAGGGTCTACACACTTAAGGTTCCGTGACGCTAGGGTTGTTGAGATATTAGTATACGGTAACCCGAAAGTTGTTCGGAGTCCCGGATGAGATCCCGGACGTCACGAGGAGTTCCGGAATGGTCCGGAGGTGAAGATTTATATATAGGAAGTCAAGTTTCGGCCATCGAGAAGGTTTTCGGGGTAATCGGTATTGTACCGGGACCACCGGAAGGGTCCCGGGGGTCCACCGGGTGGGGCCACCTATCCCGGAGGGCCCCATGGGCTGAAATGGGAGGGGAACCAGCCCCAGATGGGCTGGTGCGCCCCCCCATGGGCCTCCCCTGCGCCTAGGGTTGGAAACCCTAGGGGTGGGGGCGCCCCACTTGGCTTGGGGGGCACTCCACCCCCTTGGCCGCCGCTCCCCCTTGGAGATGGCATCTCCTAGGGCCGCCCCCCTAGGGGTCCTATAAATAGTAGGGGGGAGGGAGGGCAGCCGCACCCTAACCCCTGGCGTCTCCCTCTCCCTCCCGTGACACCTCTCCCTCTTCATGAGCTTGGCGAAGCCCTGCCTAGATCACCGTTGCTTCCACCACCACACCGTCGTGCTGCTAGATCTTCATCAACCTCTCCTTTCCCCTTGCTGGATCAAGTTGGAGGAGACATCTTCCCAACCGTACGTGTGTTGAACGCGGAGGTGCCGTCCGTTCGGCGCTAGGTCATCGGTGATTTGGATCACGACGAGTACGACTCCATCAACTCCGTTCTCTTGAACGCTTCCGCGCGCGATCTACAAGGGTATGTAGATGCACTCCTCTCTCCCTCGTTGCTAGATGACTCAATAGATTGATCTTGGTGATGCGTAGAAAATTTTAAAATTCTGCTATGTTCCCCAACAGGTTTTGCTTCCCAACCCTTATTTTTCAAGGTTGGGAGAGGGTTTGAGAATTGGAACCTTAAAAAAATTTGAGGGTTTGAGAGTTAAGGGGTTTTAGTCTACGCGAGTTTTTACTCGCAAACTGTAAAAAAGCAGTTATTTATAAGGGTTTGGGGGTTTGAGGGCTCTGCTAGAGATGCTCTAATGATTGGTGAAGAAACTCACCCATGCACGACAAAGAGAAGACCTATGCATAACTTATGGTTAATTACAAGTATAGTTTTAAAAAGCGGACCGAAATGACGATCGGACTAGAAATAACCAAAACTAGTTATCCTTGTGTTTTTTAAAGTGCAGCAGACCACTCGAGCAATCAAACTGGTTGAACCGGCCGGTTTTTTGAAAAACCAATGAACCGGGCGGTTCATAGAAAACCGGTCCGTTCGATGTAGTTTCCAAAAAATCCCCTCAATCAACTCGTTTTCATGCAACAAGCTGGGGATAGAATCAGAAAAGGAAGAAACCCCCTCTTTTAGTAGGGGTCCAGCCATTTTCCGAACATTTCTCTCGATTTTATATATGGACAAACCCTATCGGGCGTCGGCGCCCCCTCCGGCGCAACCCTTGCTTGGCACCATGGCGTGGCGACGCCTCTTCCCCCTCGCCGCTCCGCGAGGCAGCACCAGGCCACCAACCCACGCCGCCACTCCCGCGCCCCGCCATCCGCAGCACCTCTATTCCCGTTGGGGAGAGGGGCTGCCGCCACCTGGTTAAACTGGTCCGTACAATTTTGATCTCCCTGCGCTCCAGTTAAATCGACCAGGCTTCCCTCCGGTTGCCTCCCTTCATTCTAGACTCCAGACCAGGAGCAGCCGAGTAGGATGACCAAGACTCTCGACGGTCACCTTCGATTACACATTTTTTTATCTATTGGTTGGTGTATATATTGATAAAAAAATATGTATTTTTTATTGCTTAAAAGAGCGAATCAAACCGGTGGTCCGACCGGTAAAAGCCTGAACGGCCAGCCTCGCCGGTTTGGTTTTTTAAACTATGATTACAATTTACAAGTCCTTCGGAGGTAAAGTGGCCGGTTGCTCGACACGTAAGTGCTATCTATACAGAGTAATGAGCTCAGTCTGATAAGTATAAAAAACATTCTCTGTTTAATTATCTTTCTTTAGGGAATCTTTCATAGATCCGGCAGTTTTCTTTAGTATTCCCTCCAGGGCCAGATTGCTTCATTTGTTTACTCTGGCGGCGCTGTTGGACTAATGATAACGGAAACGGACAAGGCTACATACAGGTTGTACGCACGACCGCGAGATGCCATCTTCCACGAGCAATATAGAAGGTGATTAACAATGGCCAAGCACACGGCGCATGCTCCCCTTCACAAGATTCGCTCGCGCTGGGTTTCTTAAACCATTTCCGTTTCCGATGCAAGCCAGGCAGACACACGCCCGGGATAAACAAAAACAAGAGCAGCGGTACAGCGAAGCAACGGTGCCATGGACCATGGTGGTGCTGGTGTGATTTGCCACATGCCCGAAAAATCCTTTTCGGGGCGCGCCGGGCCGGTGGCGCGCGACGTGAGCCGGAGACGCGACCTCCGTGCGAGACACGACGGCTCGGCGCGTCGGGTCGGTCCGTCGCGTCCACACCAGAATCTGGGCCGGCAGGTCGGCAGGCAGGAGTAGACAGGCGAGCTCACTGCTCACGGGCGTGATATCCAGTGGCCACGTAGCGGCGGCGCCCACCTCGTGTTGCAGTTGCAGTTGCAGCGGCGGCGGTGGTGGGGCTCTCCGGCGGGCCGTCGCATGCGTGCGTCGTCGCGCACTGCGTAGCCCATGTGGGCGCGTAACGTAGCTCGTTGGGCGCACGCGCGCGCGGCGGAAAGCGGCCAATAGCGGCGCCGCGGGCACGAGGCGCGCCCGGGAAACGACGCGCGGTGCCATCAGTGTGGCCTGGCCCGGGCCTCCTCACGCGCCGCTTTGGTCGTTGGCGGTCGTGGCGCCGTGCGGGCCGGGGGATCGACCGGGCCGACAGAAGCCGGAAGCCGTCGGTCTCCAGGGCAAAAGTACTTTCGCCATGGAGTGTTGCAACGTTGGCATCTCCAGTCGCGTCCCCAACAAACCCTTCCCAGATGATTTTGTCGTGCCGGCGCCAAAAAAACGGCCCAGTCGCGTCCTCAGAAGTCCGTTTTTCGTCGGCTCGGGCCAAAACTAGTGCCGGCGCACCCAGGCCGAACCCGGCGCTCTGGGGGGCGCTTGGGAGCCGACACAAGCGAAAAAGGCGTGTGGGTCCGCCCTGGCGGTGACCCGAGGGCTTTTTCCCGCCGTTTCTTGACGCTTTTCCCTCGCATCTCTCCCTCTCGCTCGTCTTCCTCCCGCCATTTCCTCCCTTTCTCCCGCCAAACCCCCTTCCGCTCGCCTTCCAGTCGCCGCCATGCCGCCGAAGAAGTACGCCATGCCGCCCGCGGCGGCAACCGCGACTGGCACCGTGACCCAGCCGAAGCAGAGGAAGCCGAGGGCGCCGCCATCGAAGCCACCAGGCCTGTCGAACGCCGAGTGGAGGGTGGAAGTTCAGCGGCGCGACGCAGTCACCGCCGACCGGCGGAACAGGGCCATTGCCAAGAAGGCCCGCGACAACGCGGCGCGCGCGGCGGCGTCTTCCTCGGTCGACCAGGCGGGGATGACGAATCCACCCGTCGTCAGCCACGCCCAGTACGTGCCCTGGGGACAGCAAGGCGTCGGATCTCCATGGGGTTCGTCGTCGCCCGACTACGCTGACGGCGACGCGCACGGTGGGTTCAACCCAAACGTGACCTTCCCCCATGGCCACCCCGCGACGTGCACACCCTCGCCCGCCTTCGTCGGCATGCAATACCCTTCATACAACTACTCGCCGCCCGCTGACTACGCGTCCACACCGACGGCCCATCTCCGCCGTGGACCGCTGCCCTTCTCGCACCTCGGCGACACCGACGACATAGGAGCCGACATGGACGACATCATCGCGACAGGATCGACCGCGGCCGCCGCGTCTCCCGGGTTCGCCACCCAGGACGAGGTAGTGGATCTCAGCGGCGACATGGAGGCCGAGCTCGGCTACGTCTACGGCGAGGACGCGCATGAAGCGCAGGAACCCGAGGAGGAGGAGGAGAACGACGAGGAGGAGGAGGAGGAGCCGGCTCCTGTTCCGACGAAGGGGCGCCAGAAGAAGAAGAAGCGGGCGGCTAGGTCAGGCGAACCGCGCATCAAGTCTACGTCAAAGGAGGAGGAATGCCTCGCCGAAGCATGGAAAGTCATCTGCCTCGACCCGACCACCAGCGCGAACCAGAGCTTGGAGACGTACTGGGACCGCATCAAGGCCGAGTTCGACGAGCGGAAACTCGTCGATCCGTACTTCATAGGCGTCTACATGCAGCGCGGCTCCAAGGCGATGGCGAACCATTGGGGCCGTATCCAGTTGGCGTGCAATAAATGGCATGGAATCGTCGAGGAGGTCGCGGCTCGCCCGGAGAGCGGCGCCAGCGTTGAGGATCAGGTACGCACGCCGCTCGCCCGCATCTCTTCGTCGTCTACGCCCGCCGCCCGCCAATTGTTTGTTCCTCCGCGCAGCTGCTGCGTATGTTCACCATGTATCGGCGCGACAACCAAGACGCCGACTTCAAACACCTCCACGTCTACAAGCGCATTGACAAGTGCGAGAAGTGGGCGGAAGTCCGACGTGCCCTCGACAAGGCCAAGGAGACATACAAGCCGGACGCGACGACTCCGGGCGCGTCAGAGGGGCGGCCGGACGGCCACAAATTGGCAAAGAAGGGGAAAAACGCCGACGCGGCAACCGCGCGAGTGCAGGAGTCCATCGAGCATTGCCGCGCCGACGCCCAGGCCCGGACCGTCCTACGTGAAGAGAAGACCAAGGCGCGGTGGCCGTCGCTGATGAAGAACAACGCCATCAAGCTCGACCTGCTCCGGACGCGAAGCCCGAACGACGCTTCTACATCGCCGCCCAGCAGTGCCGAAGCCGCGCCCACACAGCCCAGCACCGAAGCAGCTCCGACACCGCCGAGCCCGTGCACGCCGACTCCGCCAACGCCTGGAGCCGACCCCGCCGAGTGAATCATTGCGCACGCGAACTTGCGGCGTGCTTGTTTTTTGTAACGCCAGACTACGTCCGATCGCCGGATTTATGGCGTCTTTGAGAGCAGGAACGACATGTTTAAATTTCCCGCATCCTGAGGCCGACGCTTGGGGGCGTGACTGGGAGCTAGGTCGCCCCCAGATGCCGAACTAGCGCCGGCACGTCCTAGGCCGCTCTATTTAGGCGCCCTGGGGGGCCGAACGGCTGGAGATGCCCTAAACACTCCAATGCATCAAATTCTTGTCAATTCGGAGGCCTCGATCGGGCCCGTGCAAAAGAAGAACTTTCAAACTGGGGTGCCGTCTGACCGGATTAGCCGAATGGAGAGGGAGGTTGGGTTGGGGTGGCCACTCCGGCGACCGGTCGGCGGCACATGATTAGATCGGAATGGTAGTGGTTTAAGTGGCAGCGTCTCTCTTTGGCTTGCCCGTGGGACGTGATCATAGCCTGATGTAATCATGGTTTGGCGAGCGTGCGTTCTGTACCGCGCCATCATGCGGTCTATTAGCTGGTTACGCTTTCTCTCTCAAACATGTGTTTCTATTCCGTTTTGTTAAGGTCGTCAAACCATGAGCCATTATACTTAAAATCAAAGTTTCTTTAAATGGGTATTTAACCAAAAACTAGCACAGTGCGTGTATGTGTCCCGGAAAACTACAAGCTCCCCCCATCTACCACTTTTGTGCTAAAGACAACCACTTGTTGGTAGTGACCGTTTTGACCGGTTTAACCCAATTATTATGACAGGGATGGCCCACTCGTATGCACCGATGTGGCACAACAGTCGACCTTGTTAGCTTTGACCGTTACACTGGCTGTTTTGACATGTGGGACCCGCCTATCAGATTCTATAAAAAAGGGGAAACGTTTAAAGCCGGCGCACCGGCTGAAAATTCCGCCGGTCTCTCCATCACGCTCGCTCTCTCACGTCTACCTCCAGCCTTCATGGACGCGGATCCCCTCCCCCCTCTCCTCCCGGGCTGCGACTGAGCCACCACGACCTCCATCGCCGGCGGCCAGGCACCCCTCGTCGGCCGGCATGGCTGCCTGCCGCCATGGCCAGATCCATCCCCTACCTCCAGCCTTCATGCGGGCGCATTCCCTCTCCTCTCCCCCTCCCCCTCCTCCCTCCTGGGCTGCGACTGGCCGACCACGACCTCCATCGCCGGCGTCCAGGCACTCCCTCGCCGGCCGCTATGGCTGGATGCACTCGCGTATACTAGTGTTGCAACCGTCACCTAGAACAGCGTCAACGGCTGTTGAAAAAAGCTTCAACCATAGACAGAAAAGTTTCAATGGAACTGCGCAACAAAGAGAAGCTGCAATCGTAGTTGGATTTTGTTACTACTAGCGAAGTTTTTTGCTACATCCATTAGGCGGAGCTGCGACCTCACAACGATGACAACGGCGATTTTTGCTGCAACCGTAGTAGATTTTTGCTACTACCGCTGAAGTTTTTTGTTACATCCATGTAAGGCGAAGTTGCGACCTCGCGAAGACGGCGACGGTGTTTGATTTTTGTTGCATCCGTAGTTTTTTTTGCTACTACCGGTGAAGTTTTTTGCTACTTCCATTCACGACGTTGACTGACCGGTGGTCGTCGCCGACGCAATTCCGTGCAACGAGCGGCGAGGGGCGGCGATGGAGCTACAACCAGAGGGGAGCTATAGCCGTCGCCGGTGGAGCTGCAACCGCAGGCGCAGCTGTTGGATGGATTGAGGTAGTTTCTGACTACATCCATTCAATGGCGAGAACGGCCGGCGAGGGTGGGGTCCGACCATGAGGACGACCGGTGAGGGTGGGGACCGACCACAAGGACGGCCAGCGACGAGGACGGCCACCGGTGGGGACTGCAGGCGCGCCGACGAGGATCCTGAGCAGGAGTTGCAGATCCAGCCCAAGGAAGAAGACATGGGCGAATAGTTTTTTTTGCCCAGATCCATTGGCCAAGCGGCTCACATCAAACGACTGGGGCGGGACCGGCCGAAACTTTCGGCCGGTGCACCGGCCCCTAGCGTTCGCCATAAAAAATTGCCCCTAAATCTCTCACATCATGCCCACGACGAAGAAGGGCCGACCAACTCGAACCTGTCTGGGGTCGCACAATGGGAGGGCGAGCTGAGCGAGATATGGCCAGCCAGCTATGTCTGTCACGCCGCCGCACTTCTTTGCCCTCCTCCCACAGCTACAGCATAACCCGACCCCACCGCCCCCCGCCCCTCGCACCTGTCGTCGGAGTCGTCGTTTGCGAGCGAGGGATGACGAGATGGTGCATGAGCTCGTCGTCGTTGGTGGTATCCATGTGCGTGTGTGTGCCTGTGGTGGTGCCCATCGGGGCGAAGCGAGGAAAAAAGGTTCGCGAGGTCAACATACAACTAGCACTAATGTATCCCCTCAAAAACAAAGAAGCTATGGCTAAAAATGTGCAACTCGTATTAACTAACATGTCTACAATGTTTTTTTAATAAACTCACCAAGCGATCATCCAGGCTAGCGATGAGGCAATCCTTGTTCGATAATGGGCTATTCCCGTTTTCTACTTTTCTGTGCCTATGAAAAATGGTGGTCTGGCTGTATGGGTTGGGCCGCTAGGGTCAAATTGCTTTAATCACTTAGGCCATGTTTTTTCTGGGCAACATGTGCAAGGTTTTGGGCCAAGATCATCGTAGTCAATTGACCCTAGCCCAGTGAAGGAAATATGTCCTAGAAGCAATAATAAAGTTGTTATTTATATTTCCTTATATCATGATAAATGTTTATTATTCATGCTAGAATTGTATTAACCGAAAACTTAGTACATGTGTGAATACATAGACAAACAGAGTGTCACTAGGATGCCTCTACTTGACTAGCTCGTTAATCAAAGATGGTTAAGTTTCGTAGCCATGGATAAAGAATTGTCATTTGATGAACGAGATCACATCATTAGAGAATGATGTGATTGACTTGACCCATCCGTTAGCTCAGCACTTTGATCGTTTAGTTTGTTGTCATTGCTTTCTCCATAACTTATACACGTCCCTATGACTATGAGATTATGCAACTCCCGAATACCGGAGGAACACTTAGTGTGCTATCAAACGTCACAACATAACTGGGTGACTATAAAGATGCTCTACAGGTGTCTCTGATGGTGTTTGTTGAGTCGGCATAGATCGAGATAGGATTTGTCACTCTGTGTATCGGAGAGGTATCTCTAGGCCCTCTCGGTAATGCACATCACTATAAGCCTTGCAAGCAATGTGACTAATGAGTTAGTTACGGGATGTTGCATTACGGAACGAGTAAAGAGACTTGCCGGTAACAAGATTGAACTAGGTATTGAGATACCGACGATCGAATCTCGGGCAAATAACATACCGATGACAAAGGGAACAACGTATGTTGTTATGCGGTTTGACCGATAAATATATTCGTAGAATATGTAGGAACCAATATGAGCATCTAGGTTCCGCTATTGGTTATTGACCGGAGGCGAGTCTCGGTCATGTCTACATAGTTCTCGAACCCGTAGGGTCCGCACGCTTAACGTTCGGTGACGATCGGTATTATGAGTTTATGCGTTTTGATGTACCGAAGGTAGTTCGGAGTCCCATATATAATCACGGACATGGCAAGGAGTCTTGAAATGGTCGAGACATAAGGATCGATATATTGGAAGGCTATGTTTGGACACCGAAATGGTTCCGGGTGAGTTCGGGCATTATCGGAGTACCGGGGGGTTACCGGAACCCCCCGGGGAGTGTATGGGCCTTAATGGGCCTTAGTGGGAGAGAGGAGGAGGCGGCCAAGGTGGAGGGCGCCCCCCAAGCCCAATCCGAATTGGGTGGGGGCGGCCCCCTTCCTTCCCTCTCTCCCCCTTCCTTCTCTCCTACTCCAACAAGGGAAAGGGGAAATCCTACTCCCACCGGGAGTAGGACTCCCCCTTGGGCGCGCCATAGAGGGCCGGCCCTCCCCCTCCTCCACTCCTATACGGGGGAGGGGGGCACCCCATAGACACACAAGTTGATTGTTTAGCCATGTGCGGTGCCCCTCCACAGATTTTCACCTCGGTCATATCGTTGTAGTGCTTAGGCGAAGCCCTACGTCGGTAACTTCATCATCACCGTCATCACGTTGTCATGCTGACGAAGCTCTCCCTTGATACTCAGCTGGATTTAGAGTTCGTGGAACGTCACCGAGCTGAACGTGTGCAGATCGCGGAGGTGCCGTACCTTCGGTGCTAGGATCGGTCGGATCGTGAAGGCGTACGACTACATCAACCGTGTTGTCATAACGCTTCCGCTTAAGGTCTACGAGGGTACATGGACAACACTCTTCCCTTCTCGTTGCTATGCATAGCCTAGATGGATCTTGCGTGTGCGTAGGATTTTTTTTGAAATTACTGCGTTCCCCAACAGTGGCATCCGAGCCAGGTCTATGCGTAGATGTTATATGCATGAGTAGAACACAAAGGAGTTGTGGGCGTGGGAATATACATATTGCTTGCCTTCACTAGTTGATTCTTGATTCAGCGGCATTGCTGGATGAAGCGGCTCAGACCGACATTACGCGTACGCTTAGGCGAGACTGGTTCTACCGACGTGCTTCGCACATAGGTGGCTAGTGGGTGTCAGTTTCAGTTTCTCCAACTTTAGTTGAATCAGATTCAATGAACATGGTTCTTTCTAAAGATAAAAAAGCAATCACTATACCGCGTTGTGGTTTTTGATGCGTAGGTAAGAACGGTTCTTGCTTAGCCCGTAGCAGGCACGTAAAACTTGTAACAACAAAGTAGAAGACGTCTAACTTCTTTTTGCAGGGCTTGTTGTGATGTGATATGGTCAAGACATGATGCTAAATTTTATTGTATGAGATGATCATGTTTTGTAACATAGTTATCGGCAACTGGCAGGAGCCATATGGTTGTCGCTTTATTGTATGAAATGCAATCGCCATATAATTGCTTTACTTTATCACTAAGCGGTAGCGATAGTCGTAGAAGCAATAGTTGGCGAGACGACAACGATGCTTCGATGGAGATCAAGGTGTCAAGCCGGTGACGATGGTGATCATGACGGTGCTTTGGAGATGGATATCAAAGGCACAATATGATGATGGCCATATCATATCACTTATATTGATTGCATGTGATGTTTATCCTTTATGCATCTTATTTTGCTAGTTCGGAGGTAGCATTATAAGATGATCTCTCACTAAATTTCAAGGTATAAGTGTTCTTCCTAAGTATGCACCATTGCTACAGTTCGTCGTGCCGAGACACCACGTGATGACCGGGTGTGATAAGCTCTACGTTCACATACAATGGGTGCAAGCCAGTTTTGCACATGCGGAATACTCGGGTTAAACTTGACGAGCCTAGCATATGCAGATATGGCCTCGGAACACTGAGACCGAAAGGTCGAGCGTGAATCATATAGTAGATATGATCAACATAGTGATGTTCACCATTGAAAACTACTCCATCTCACGTGATGATCGAACATGGTTTAGTTGATATGGATCACGTGATCACTTAGATGATTAGAGGGATGTCTATCTAAGTGGGAGTTCTTAAGTAATATGATTAACTGAACTTTAATTTATCATGAACTTAGTACCTGATAGTATTTTGCATGTCTATGTTGTTGTAGATAGACGGCCCGTGTTGTTGTTCCGTTGAATTTAATGCGTTCCTAGAGAAAGCTAAGTTGAAAGATGATGGTAGCAACTACACGGACTGGGTCCGTAACTTGAGGATTATCCTCATTGCTGCACAGAAGAATTACATCCTGGAAGCACCGCTAGGTGACAAACCCGCTGTAGGAGCAACACGAGATGTTATGAACGTCTAGCATAGCAAAGCTGATGAGTACTCGATAGTTCAGTGAGCCATGCTTTACGGCTTAGAACCGGGACTTCAACGACGTTTTGAACGTCATGGAGCATATGATATATTCCAGGAGTTGAAGTGAATATTTCAAGCAAATGCCCGGATTGAGAGATATGAAGTCTCCAATAAGTTCTACAACTACAAAATGGAGGATAATAGTTCTGTTCGTGAACATATACTCAGAATGTCTGGGTACCACAACCACTTGACTCAGCTGGGAGTTAATCTTCCTGATGATAGTGTCATTGACAGAGTTCTTCAATAATTGCCACCAAGCTACAAGAGCTTCGCGATGAACTATAATATGCAAGGGATGGATAAGACAATTCCCGAGCTCTTCATAATGCTAAAGGCTGCGGAGGTAGAAATCAAGAAGGAGCATCAAGTGTTGATGGTCAACAAGACCACCAGTTTCAAGAAAAAGGGAAAGGGAAGAAGGGGAACTTCAAGAAGAATGGCAAGCAAGTTGCTTCTCAAGTGAAGAAGGCCAAGTCTGGACCTAAGCCTGAGACTGAGTGCTTCTACTACAAAGGGACTGGTCACTGGAAGCGGAACTGCCCCAAGTGTTTGGCAGAGAAGAAGGACGGCAAAATGAAAGGTAAATTTGATATACATGTTATTGATGTGTACCTTAATAATGCTCGTAGTAGCGCCTGAGTATTTGATACTGGTTCTGTTGCTAATATTTGCAACTCGAAATAGGGGCTACGGATTAAGCGAAGATTGGCTAAGGACGAGGTGACGATGCGTGTGGGAAATGGTTCCAAAGTCGATGTGATCGTCGTCGGCACGCTACCTCTACATCTACCTTCGGGATTAGTTTTAGACCTAAATAATTGTTATTTGGTGCCAGCATTGAGCATGAACAGTATATCTGGATCTTGTTTGATGCGAAACGGTTATTCATTTAAATTAGAGAAGAATGGTTGTTCTATTTATATGAGTAATATCTTTTATGGTCATGCACCCTTGATGAGTGGTCTATTTATACTAAATCTTGATAGTAGTGATACACATGTTCATAGTATTGAAGCCAAAAGATATAAGTTTAATAATGATAGTGCAACTTATTTGTGGCACTACCGGTTAGGTCATATTGGTGTAAAGCGCATGATGAAACTCCATGCCGATGTGCTTTTGGAATCACTTTATTAAGAATCAATTTATGCTTGCGAACCATGCCTCATGGGAAAGATGACTAAGACTCCGTTCTCCGGAACAATGGAGCGAGCAATAGATTTGTTGGAAATAATACATAATGATGTATGCGGTCCGATGAGTGTTGATGCTCGCGGCGGGTATCGTTATTTTCTTACCTTCACAGATGATTTGAGTAGATATGGGTATATCTACTTGATGAAACATAAGTCCGAAACATTTGAAAAGTTCAAAGAATTTCAGAGTGAAGTGGAAAATCATCGTAACAAGAAAAAAAAGTTTCTACGATCTAATCGTGGAGGAGAATATTTGAGTTACGAGTTTGGTCTTCATTTGAAACAATGCGGAATAGTTTCGCAACTCATGCCACCTGGAACACCACAGCGTAATGGTGTGTCCGAACGTCGTAACCGCACTTTATTAGATATGGTGCGATCTATGATGTCTCTTACTAATTTACCGCTACCGTTTTGGGGTTATGCTTTAGAGATGGCTGCATTCACGTTAAATAGAGCACTATCAAAATCCGTTGAGACGACACCCTATGAATTGTGGTTTTGCAAGAAACCCAAGTTGTCGTTTCTTAAAGTTTGGGGCTGCGATGCTTATGTGAAAAACTTCAACCTGATAAGCTCGAACCCAAATCGGAGAAATGTGTCTTCATAGGATACCCAAAGGAGACTGTTGGGTACACCTTCTATCACAGATCCGAAGGCAAGATATTCGTTGCTAAGAATGGATCCTTTCTAGAGAAGGAGTTTCTCTCAAAAGAAGTGAGTGGGAGGAAAGTAGAACTTGATGAGGTAACCGTACCTACTCCCTTATTGGAAAGTAGTTCATCACAGAAATCAGTTCCAGTGATTCCTACACCAGTAAGTGAGGAAGCTAATGATGATGATCATGAAACTTCTGATCAAGTTTCTACTGAACCTCATAGGTCTACCAGAGTAAGATCCGCACCAGACTGGTACGGTAATCCTGTTCTGGAGGTCATGTTACTTGACCACGACGAGCCTACGAACTATGAGGAAGCGATTATGAGCCCAGATTCCGCATAATGGCTTGAGGCCATGAAATCTGAGATGGGATCCATGTATGAGAATAAAGTGTGGACTTTGGTTGACTTGCCCGATGATCGGCAAGCCATAGAGAATAAATGGTTCTTCAAGAAGAAGACTAACACTGACGGTAATGTTACTGTCTACAAAGCTCGACTTGTTGCAAAAGGTTTTCGACAAGTTCAAGGAGTTGACTACGATGATACCTTCTCACCCATAGCGATGCTTAAGTCCGTCCGAATCATGTTAGCAATTTCCGCATTTTATGATTATGAAATTTGGCAAATGGATGTCAAAACTGCATTCCTTAATGTATATCTTAAAGAAGAGTTGTATATGATGCAACCAGAAGGTTTTGTCGATCCAAAAGGTGCTAACAAAGTGTGCAAGCTCCAACGATCCATTTATGGACTGGTGCAAGCCTCTCGGAGTTAGAAGATATGCTTTGATAGTGTGATCAAAGCATATGGTTTTATACAGACTTTTGGAGAAGCCTGTATTTACAAGAAAGTGAGTGGGAGCTCTATAACATTTCTGATATTATATGTGGATGACATATTGCTGATCGGAAATGATACTGAATTTCTGAATAGCATAAAAGGATACTTGAATAAGAATTTTTCAATGAAAGACCTCGGTGAAGCTGCTTATATATTAGGCATCAAGATCTATAGAGATAGATCAAGACGTTTAATTGGACTTTCACAAAGCACATACCTTGATAAAGTTTTGAAGAAGTTCAAAATGGATCAAGCAAAGAAAGGGTTCTTGCCTATGTTACAAGGTGTGAAGTTGAGTCAGACTCAATGCCCGACCACTTCAGAAGATAGAGAGAAAATGAAAGTCATTCCCTATGCTTCAGCCATAGGTTCTATCATGTATGCAATGTTGTGTACCAGACCTGATGTGTGCCTTGCTATCAGTTTAGTAGGGAGGTACTGTCGTGGAATTGTCACGGCAGATGTCCTCGTGAAATGACTTAGTCGCGGTGCCCTCGCTACGGGTTAGCTTGAAGGGGTTAAACCGGACAAGGGGACACTGGAGTTTTATACTAGTTCGGCCCCTTCGATGAAGGTAAAAGCCTACGTCTAGTTTTGATTGGTATTGCTAGGGTTTCGAAGGCCAGGGAGCGAACCTGCTTTGTCTGGCTCTCGAGTTGTTGTTCTCTGTCCCTGAACCGCCGTCGGGTCACCCCTTTATATACTCAGGAGGACCCCGGCCGGTCTACAGAGTCCCGAGGATGGCTCATACAAGTGTCCGCCTCGGTCTCCTCTTTCTTATCTTACAATGCAAGTTTATACAATCATGGAAGTTTACTATCATGGGCCCTAAATCGCCTGCGGGCTCTGGGCCTCTAAGCCTCATCCATAAAGCGCCATCTTCTGGGTTTCCTTGGGCTTCAGTATAGGTGAAGGTGAACCGGCCCCTCCTGGGCGGTTTACCCTTAGTGGTTATATCCTCAACATTAGGCCCCGATTGATTTGAACTTGTTCATGTCAATCTTCAATCCTTGAATTTCTAACAATTCTCGTAAACCGCCATATTGTCTTCTCCCTGTGAACTTTGGTGAATCGCCATGACGTCATCTTCTGTTACCGCAGTAAATCATTGTGACGTCATCCCTGTATAAAAAGATTTATAAAGATTCCCTTCTCTTTAATTAATTCTCGAAGATCGAGGCGACAGTTGCATCCTCTTTTGCCGCTTCCGACTCCTCGATTTTTGCGCCTGCTGTTTTATCCCACTTCCCTTATAAATAAGACCGAGGCGCCTTCCATTTCCCCCCTTTCCAATCCGCATCGTCTTCCTCCTTGCGACCCGAAGACCTCAAGCATCGCCGCCGCCGTCGTCGTTGATCTTCCAGTCCGCACCAACCAAGCCGCTGCATCACCCTGTTCGTACCAGATCTCTGAAGATACTCCGCCGCTGCGTGTCCCTGGTACATACTCCTTCCCGTTATTTGTTAAATCTGCATTAGGGTTTCGAAGCTTCTTCGGTGTTCGTCAGTGTTCATCAGTCCTTCCTCTGCTTTTCCTTTAGCATCATACTGAATCTAGCTAAGCCTGATAGTTTCCCCTTGCGGCCGGATCTGTAGCTTTAATCTGCCGTACTACAGCATCTTACTGTTCCTGTATAAATCCTTATCTGAATCTTCTCTGTTCTGTTTAACACCATTGTAAAGCTCAGAAAAATTTGTCTTTTGAACAACGGTAGATCCAAAATTATATCACCATCTTATGAAACTTGTTTCCGCAACACTTAACAAATTTTTAGTTTGGGTTCTGCCTCCAAAGGGCGGTTTATCCTTTAGCGTTGATAATCCGTCGTATGTCATTAGCCCTCTCTTAAACCGCCATCTAGTCTTTGAACAGCCATGCCTGGTTCACTTCATACGTATACCTTGAATTTCTGGTTTAACATTTGACAAACACATACGAACCACCAATCGTAAACCGTCCATTTTCCTTTTACAGACTTTGTAAGATGACGAAGCAATTTGCTGCTTGCAACTGGGTTCTGTCTCGGATCACAGAAATGCAAATCAATGAATATGTCACCACCAGCGCTTTAGCTTCAAAGAATGTCCTCCATTGGCGAGTTCCTGGCCCTGAGTGCCCCCCTGAGCCTCAAGACGGAGAAGTGATTGTGTTCTTGCAACATTTAGCTCGAGGTTTCAGTCCTCCTGGATCAAAAATTTTCCGGGATGTTCTTGCCAGGTTCCAACTTCATCCTCAAGATATTGGACCAAATTCTGTGTCCAACATATGCAATTTCCAAGTATTCTGCGAGGTTTATCTGCAAGAAGAACCAACTGTCGACCTCTTTCAAGATCTCTTTCACTTAAACCGCCGGACTGAATTTTCTGATGGACCCAATACTGAACTTGGCGGTGTGTCGATCCAAAAGAGGAAAGAGGTTGAATTTCCTCACGCCAAACTTCACAGCCATCCAAAAGACCGGAACCAAACCTGGTTCTACTGTCAGAATACTGCCCCTGCTGAAGAGAATCCTTTACCGGGCTACCGTCCGCACTGGCTCAGCAATAATCATCCTTTACCTTAGAGATTGTCTGCCAAAGACCGACAAGCCTATGCACCTCAACTCGCCAAACTCTGGGCTCTCCTTGCCAACAGTTTAACTGGTGTTGATCTCGCCCGTTGTTGGATTTCATGGTGCATTCTTCCTTTAAGCCGACGGCCCGGATTGATGTTTGAATATACCGGCAACACCAATGATCCACAACGGTTTAATGAAATAGAACTAACTGACGATGAAGACAGTGAAGGTGTAAAGAAAATACTTGACGAACCGCTCACAACATGTACTCAAATTGGTCTGTGTCCTTTTTATGCCTCCAAGGTAAAGATTTTAACCTTGTACTTTTCCTGATCCTTCTCCGCTTTGACACTGCTATAATAACCCTTTTGTGCAATCTCATAGGCCAGTAGCTCCTTTTGGAAAAGGAAATCTCAAGACAAAGCGGCTAAGGCTCCTCGTGGTAAGACCAAGGACATCAAGAGAGCTGCCAAAAAGAAAACTGCTAAGTCTTCGGAACCGCCAGAAGATGTCGGTGACTCGGCTGAAGAGGTAAAGTTTGACTCCCTTGACTTCTCTTCATATATTTTACTGATAATGATTACTCCCAGGATGATGCGGAGGCCAGCCATGTAGATCATGTTGAGGTAATTTGTCTTTCTGACTCAGAACTTGTGCCGGTTCAACGATTTCGCCGTGTAGTTCGGAAAGTGAAATGCTCTCACCCTGTTGCTCATTTGGATCAAAAACTTTCTTTGAAGACACATCAAACCGAAGGGTGTTGCACAACCCGACACAGTGGTCAACAGGTCACTTCTTCCGGTTTACCTCATACACCAAACCGGAAACGTCGTCCAGAGGTTGCTTGTTCTCCTGAAAAACGTTATCTTTTGAAAGGTTTCTTCCGATGCCCTCTCAATTCATCTGATTCAAATTATCAGGCATCTTCTAATTCGTCTGGTGGTTCATCAACCACTCAGCTGCCTCCACTGAAAACCGTCCCTGGGTAAGCATGCAGTCCTCCCTTCTCTTTCATAACTCAGTTAATCATGCTAATCCTTGTTTTAATATTAGTGCTAAAGCTTGTCTGAGTAAGAAGGCCAAGACCAGTGCCCCTCCCGGTGAAGTTGAACCGGAGAAAGCTCCTAAGAATCCTGATAAAAATCTTGATAATCTCATGGATGATTCTGTCCCGCCAGAGCCAACTATCAACGCTGATCTGCCAGAAGCTGATCCGTCCATACATGAGGATACCTCAAGTCCACATGCTATACCTGCAAGTCCGGTTGCTGATCCACTGAGGTCAAGTGCTAATCTGCCAAGCCCAACCAAAGATGATGACGTTATTGTTACTAGCACTGCTTATACCGCTCCGGGCGATCCAGTTATCTTGGCAAAACATAATGCCAAGGATGAGTTTATTTCTATGGGCAAGAGGAAGATGGAAGCTGATTTGTCAAAATATGCTAATCTTTCAGCCCAGGATCTTCATTCCGGATTCTTGAACCGGCTTTATACAAGCCGAGATAATGAGGCTGACTTGGTAAATCTGATATAGGAACGTTATGAGGTAAACATTTTCCTCCTTATCTTTGTATTTTCACTGCCTTGTATCCTGTAGCCCCCAAGGGCCGGTTTAGCTTGTAAAGACAAACCGGGACTTTTGAATTTCCAAACCGCACATTGTTGACTTTTAAGTTTTTTGAACAAATACACATTAGCCCCCAAGTGCCAGGATTGAAACTTGTATGAATCCTCGGGACTTTGAATAAGCAGTAAGAAAGAAGCAATTCGCATTTGCCCCCAAGTGCCAGGATTGAAACTTGTATGAATCCTCGGGACTTTGAATAAGCAGTAAGAAAGAAGCAATCCGCATTAGCCCCCAAGTGCCAAGTGTAGAACCAGTTGTATGCTTGGGACTTTTGATAAAATATTGAAATGCTCCTCTGATTTTGGCAAGCTGACATAAACCATCAACGGATGCAGATTGCTGATCTTCAAGAGAGTATTAAATCTCATCAAGAAGAATCTTCTAAAGCCAAAGATGAACTTCGAGCCGTTTTAACTTCCATAGAATGACTGAAGGAAGAATTCAAGATGGACGTGCCAATTGGGACACTGAGAAGGGTACATTGCTGAAACGGGTTGAAGATGCCGAATCTGCTCTTAAACCGGTGGCAGAAGAGCTTTCTGGGTTGAAGCGTCAAGTGAACGCCATGACCTCCGCAGTATTTGGTAAGTACTCCTAGCAAGGTATCTGAAATATCCATCTTGTAAGGTGCCGGTTGAAATATGAATTTCTTAAACTGTTGCAGGTAGCCGCATTACTCATCTGGGCTCAGATGTACGGATGAAGTTGAAAGCAGCATATACTCTGCTTGAACAACTATACACTGATGCTCAACGGGTTATCTGTGCAGCATCCTATGACAATCCGGCCCCAACACTGATCAAGGACACTCTGGCAAGGCTAACCATGGTACCAGCACAGATAGAAGAGGTGAAGCGATCTGCTGCCAGGGACGGCGCTTTGTTGGCACCTACCCGAGCCAAAGCGTGGATAGCTGGCTTGGATCCGGTTGACCTTGCCAAAGGCTTTCCAAGCACACAAGAAAACGGGGCAGATTTTGATGATGAAGCCCTTAAAAGAGTGACAAGGGAAATGCGTCCTCTGGCGAGTCAGTTGGCAGAAGATGCTAACTTGACTATTCACCGGTCTTATTATGATGCCAACAACAAACGGGTTAACCCTGTCATCCCGGAGGCGCAAAATCTCATTCCGGGAATCCGTAAGCACACTTATGCCCCTGACATTGATCCGTCAGAACTTATCAGTGAAGAAGCTATCTTTCAGGCCTTAACCCAGATTAACTGGACCACCACAAACTTCCAGCCGCTAGGTGGGGAGGAGGAGGCTGAGCCGACGCCAGATGACCCATCAACTTCGCATCAACATGGTAATGAGACTTGATCCGGCAATCAGAGTGATGCTCCATAAACCTTGTTCCGCTGGAAACACCATATTTTGGGCCTTCAAGCGCCTTGTAATAGGCTAGTGAAAATACTTTGATCCGTTGCCATCGTGCACTGGGAGACACTTTGCGTTGATTCATCATGAGAATTTCAGTACTGGCTTATGTACTTTTACAATATTATGCAATCCCTTTGTCTGCATAAGGAAAATCTGTCTAGGCGGTTTACCACCGGATGGGTCAAAATACCCAACACAACTTGGTAAGCAACTATGGTTGCAGCAATAATAAATCATACCTGTGATACAAAACATTGCTGTTGGTTTACCAATTGTGATTTGAAGAAGGGTGAAAGCCCAACTTCCACCATGCCAGACCGGTTTTGAAGGATGCTGGGTTACCATTAAGTGTATACTTTAATAGAAGATCGGTAAGCCATACTGGGTTAAAAAACTCCGGTTTAACATAGACCTTACGAAAAACAAAAACTTGGCAAAAAAGCAAACAAAAACCATGGTCGAGGCTTTTCAAGGGTTGCCAGACCCAAATCGAGGCTTTTCATGGGCTACCAGGGCACTGAGTTAAACCATTTTGACAAAGCCTTTTAAGATGGCCCTCCAACTAACCAATCATCGTTTTAACTTTGACAAGTTCAGGGTCTCAATGAGAGTAACTATCAAACGTTCGACGGGTCGTGCCAGGATTACCTGGATAGGAGTGGCTTACTTGATGAAGGCAGGTTAACCCGGGGTTTTAGGTGAATACACCAGGCTTCCAAGCCGTGGGTCGATACCCAGCTACAAGGGTCCTTTCAAACTCTTTGGTATTTGACACAAAGAGCCCCCAAGTAAATTTGTGAGTTGTGCTCAATGGGTGCCTATGTTTGAGTCGTGCTTTATGCAATCAATCCCTCTTTGGCCCCTTGGGTGTGAAGCTCCCCAGCTAGATGGTGGCATGGTAGCCGGGCTAACAGGTAGTACTTTGTGTTATTAGCCGAAGCCCCCAAGTTAACAGATATTTGAAGAAAAAACGGCGGAGAACCTGCTTGATAGCAAGGATGCCGGTTTATTATATTGATCATAATATATACATTGTTGAAATATGTACATACGAAAAGCCTGTGGCTTCAAGTGTAATAAGGCCATAGGAGAGCTATGTTCCATGGCCGCCGGGTCTCCTCCTCAGAGCTACGTGAGTCTTCTCGAACGTCAATGAGGTAGTATGATCCGTTGTGCAGATTTTTGCTGACCACAAAGGGTCATTCCCAAGGTGGGGATAACTTGTGCATATCAGTCTAGTCTTGAATGAGCCGAAGTACCAAATCGCCTTCTTGAAAGGTTCTTGTCTTAACCCGGCGGCTGTGATAACGCCGCAGATCTTGTTGATAAACTGTCGACCGAGCCAAAGCCATGTCTCGTTTCTCATCTAACAGGTCCAGCGCCTCTTGGCGTGCTTACTCGTTGTCCGCTTCAACATAATTCGGGACCCGGGGCGAGTCGTGACGAATATCACTTGGGAGGACAGCCTCAGCCCCATAGACCAGGAAAAAAGGTGTATATCCCGTAGATTGGTTTGGGGTGGTATTTATGCTCCATAACACAGATGGTAATTCTTCCACCCAACAACCCAGCGTCCGCTTCAAAGGGACCATAAGCCGAGGCTTGATACCCTTCAGGATTTCTTGATTCGCCCTCTCAGCTTGACCATTAGACTGGGGGTGAGCCACGGACGCTACATCAAGCCGGATGTGCTCTCGTTAGCAGAACTCCTCCATCTCACCTTTAGAAAGGTTCGTACCATTATCTATGATGATGCTATGTGGAAAGCCGAAACGGAAAATAATCTTTTTGAGAAATTGAACCGCCGTGGCTGCATCACATTTCTTGACGGGCTCCACTTCAACCCATTTGGTGAACTTGTCAACCGCCACCAACAGGTGGGTCTTCTTGTCCTTGGAGCGCTTAAAGGGTCCAACCATATCAAGCCCCCAAGTAGCAAACGACCAAGTGATGGGGATTATGCGTAACTCTTGAGCCTGAACATGAGCTCGACGTGAAAATTTCTGACAAGCGTCACACCGCTTTACCAAGTCTTCCGCATCAGAATGAGCTGTCAACCAGTAGAACCCGTGTCGGAAAGCTTTAGCAACCAAGGACTTTGAACCGGCATGGTGACCGCAATCCCCTTCATGGATTTCCCGTAGAATCTCTTGTCCTTCTTCAGGAGAAACACAACGTTGGAATACGCCTGAAACGCTAGAACGGCGCAACTCGCCATTGTGAACAACCATAGACTTGGACCGCCGGACTATCTGTCTGGCGAAAAGTTCGTCTTCTGGTAATTCGGCCCGGTTCAGATACGCCAAATATGGAATCGTCCAATCCGGAGTGGCATGTAAAACGGCTACCAACTGGGCCTCCGGATCAGGAACAGCTAAATCCTCCTCTGTAGGCAACTTTATAGATGGGTTATGCAAGATATCTAGAAAGGTATTGGGTGGTACCGGCTTACGCTGAGATCCCAGCCGGCTTAGAGCATCTGCTGCCTCATTCTTGCGCCGGTCGATGTGTTCCACCTGATAACCCTTAAAGTGGCCTGCTACAATATCCACCTCGCGCCTATAAGCCGCCATGAGTGGGTCCTTAGAATCCCAAGTACCAGAAACTTGCTGAGCCACCAGATCAGAATCTCCAAAGCATCGAACCTGACTTAATTTCATTTCCTTAGCTACACGAAGGCTGTGGAGCAAGGCCTCGTACTCCGCTGCATTGTTAGTACAAGGAAACATTAAGCGGAGAACATAACAAATCTTATCTCCTCGATGGGAAGTGAGGACAACCCCAGCCCCCGAGCCTTCCAACTGCGAGGATCCATCAAAGTGAATGGTCCAGTATGTATTATCCGGTTTGTCCTCTGGTGCCTGTAACTCGGTCCAATCATTGATGAAGTCCACAAGCGCCTGAGTTTTGATGGCTGTTCGGGGCGTATACTTCAAACCATGGGGACCAAGCTCAATCGCCCACTTCGCAACCCGGCCAGTTGCTTCTCTATTCTGGATTATATCGCCCAAGGGAGCAGAACTAACCACTGTTATAGGATGGCCTTGAAAATATTGCTTGAGTTTCCTACTTGCCATAAAAACTCCATACACTAGCTTCTGCCAATGCGGATATCTTTGCTTTGATTCGATCAGTACCTCATTGATATAATAAACTGGTCGTTGAACCAGATATTCTTTTCCAGCCTCCTTACGCTCAACCACAATCGCCACACTACCGCTCGGGCATTGGCAGCCACGTACAACAATAGAGGTTCGTTATCAACTGGAGCAGCGAGGACTGGCGGTTCAGTTAGTTGCCGCTTCAATTCCTCGAATGCCGCATTGGCAACGTCACTCCAGATGAATTTATCTGTTTTCTTCAACATCTGATACAGGGGAATCGCCTTCTCTCCCAAACGGCTGATAAGTCGGCTGAGGGCTGCAATCCGGCCCGCCAGACGCTGAACATCATTGATACACGCCGGTTTAGCCAAGGATGTGATTGCTTTGATCTTTTCCAGATTTGCCTCAACACCTCTGTTAGACACAAGAAAACCCAAGAGTTTGCGTGCCGGAACACCAAAAACGCATTTGTCCGGGTTGAGCATCATTTTGTAAACCCATAGATTGTCGAATGTCTCCTTGAGATCATTTATCAAGGTTTCCTGCTTCCTGGACTTCACCATAATATCATCCACATAGGCATGAACATTACGCCCGATCTGCTTGTGAAGACAATTTTGCACACAACGCTGGTAGGTTGCTTGGGCACTCTTGAGCCCAAAGGGCATAGAAACATAGCAGAAGGCTCCAAAGGGAGTGATGAATGCTGTATTCTCCTGGTCCTTAACTGCCATTTTAATCTGATGATAACCTGAATAAGCATCCAGGAAACTCAGGCGCTCACAACCCACCGTTGCATCAATGATCTGATCAATACACGGGAGAGCGAAAGGATCTGCCGGGCAAGCTTTATTCAAATCAGTGTAGTCCACACACATACGCCAAGTGCCATTTTTCTTAAGAACAAGCACCAGATTAGCCAACCATTCGGGATGAAACACTTCGACAATAAACCCAGTTGCCAGTAGCCGGGCTACCTCTTCGCCGATGGCCTTGCGTCTTTCTTCGTTAAAACGGCGAAGGTACTGCTTGACCGGTTTAAACTTAGGATCAATATTTAGAGTGTGCTCAGCGAGTTCCCTCGGTACACCTAGCATGTCAGAAGGTTTCCATGCAAAGATGTCCCAGTTCTCACGGATGAACTCGATGAGCGCGCTTTCCTATTTCGGATCCAGATTGGCACTGATATTAAACTGCTTGGATGAATCACCAGGGATGAAGTCAACGAGTTTAGTCTCATTAGCCGGTTTGAATGTCAGGGCCGGGTCATGCTCAGTCGTAGGTTTCTTCAGAGGGGTCATGTCCGTCGGATCAACATTGTCCTTATAGAATTTCAGCTCCTCTGTAGCACAAACCGATTCAGCATAGGCCGCTTCACCTTCCTCGCAATCCAAGGCAATCTTTCGACTCCCATGTACTGTGATCGTCCCCTTATAACCCGGCATTTTGAGCTGTAGATAGACATAACAGGGTCTCGCCATGAATTTCGCGTAAGCCGGCCGTCCAAATAGCGCATGATATGGACTCTGGATTTTCACCACCTCAAAGGTCAAAGTCTCAGACCTGGAATCAAGCTCATCTCCAAACACGACTTCCAAAGCAATCTTTCCCACAGGGTATGCTGATTTACCTTGTACTACACCATGAAAAATAGTGTTTGACGGTTTAAGATTCTTATCTGTCAACCCCATGCGACGGAAAGTCTCATAGTACAGGATGTTGATACTGCTCCCTCCATCCATCAGAACCTTGGTAAACTTATAGCCCCCCACCTGAGGTGCTACCACCAAGGCTAGTTGACCCGGATTGTCAACCCGGGGTGGGTGATTCTCTCTGCTCCACACAATGGGCTGCTCCGACCATCGTAGATAATGTGGTACGGCCGGTTCAACAGTATTGACTGCCCTCTTGTGAAGTTTCTGATCTCGCTTGCACAGGCTAGTAGTGAACACATGATACTGTCCGCTGTTCAACTGCTTGGGGTGACTCTGGTAACCTGACTGTTGCCGATTCCCTTGGTTATTCTGCTAGTTATTACCATGGTTGTTATGATGGCCCTGGTTGTTCTAAAATCCAGAGCTTGAACCGCCGCCCCCATGGAAACCTGGGCCTGAACTGCCTGGTGGATCCTGATCATACCGGTATAGATCAGAATTTTTGAACTCCCTCATTATATGACATTCCTTCCAAAGATGTGTGGAAGGGGCCTCCTTGGTTCCATGCTTCAGGCAGGGTTGGTTTAACAAATGCTCCAGATTCATCCCTCCACCGCGCTGGGGCGGTTTACCTTTGCGACGCTGCATATTTGTGTTAGCCACCAAATCTAAACTATCTGCTTTACGCTTACCATTATTCCCATGGCCTCCTTGGTTGTGGTGCTGCCCTTTTGCACCGCCGTTCTTCTTTCCCTTCTCCGGTTTGTCCTCCTATGAATCCGGATCCTTGGTATTATCTGAATCGGCATACTTAACCAAAGCGACCATGAGTGTTGACATGTCGTTGCAGTGACGTTTGAGCCTTCCCAACTTCTGTTTCAACAGCTTGAAACGGCAATTGCCCTCTAACATTAACACTGCGGTGTCTGCATTGATACGATATGATGAATGCAAAATCGCCGAGACCCGTTTGACCCAATGGGTCGTGGACTCCCCTTCCTCTTGGACAGAAGCGGCCAGATCTACAATTGACATCGGCTGCTTGCACGTATCCTTGAAGTTCTGGATAAACCGGCGCTTTAATTCGGCCCATGATCCAATAGAGTTGGTCGGCAAGCTCTTCAACAAAGTGCGAGCTGTTCCTTCCAACATAATGGTGAAATATTTAGCACATACCGCCTCATCCACATCTAATATCTCCATTGCCATCTCATAGCTCTCCACCCACGCCTCTGGCTGCAAATTGGCGGTGTAATTTGGTACCTTACGAGGTCCCTTGAAATCCTTGGGCAATCGCACATTATGCAATGCGGGAGTTAAACATGGTACCCCTAGGGAACTAAACATTACCCCTGGCTCCACGGAGGCAGTGGGGTGAACCAGAGTATGTTGTCGTGCTTCATGTCGAGCTGTCAACTCGGACTCTCGTCATGCGCGGCCGTGGTCCACAACATCTTGCGCATTAGCACCTCCCCGAGCCGGGTTGTTCGCCCGTGGCGAATTTTGGTGGCGTGCGCTACTAGACACGGCCGGTTCGTCTTCCACGTGTCTGCTATAACTCCGGCTTGGACGGGGAGTGGAATGAATCCTCTCACGGCTGTGTGAATACGCTTGCTGTTGATTTAGTGCTGTCTGAAGGAGATCCCTAGCCCGACGCGCTTCCACTGCAATTGGTGACTCGCCGTCGGTTGGGAGGGACGCCAGACGCGAAGCGGCGGCCACAATATTATCCAACGGGTTGGAATAATGCCCGGGCGATGTTGATGGTACAACATTGTTCTGGCGAGGCAGGTCTGTTGCGCGTGGCTGAACCGGCGCTCCTGCTCCCGGCGCCCCCGCCCGGTTTGGCGCGGGTTAGTTATCAGCTCCTGCACCTGGCGTGTTGAAAAGATTCTGCGGCTCATAAACCGACGGGAGACGTGATCGGTACCTTCTTCTCATGACCTCTTCCGAAGCATTCTGATCCAGTCTAATCCGATAAGCCTGTGCTTCCAACTCGGCCCGCTCTATAGCCATCCCGGCGTTCTCTGCTGCCAGGTCCGCTTTAGCCTGGGCTATCAGATCTTTCACCTTTAGAATCTCCGCATCGTGTTGATCCCTGGCTGCTGCATCTACCTCCGCGGACATCAGTGCCGCTAGAGCATCGAACAAATCAGACAAGACTTGGGCCAGAGGCGGCGCCGAGCTTCCTTCCCCTGCTGGCGTGGACGTCGTTGAACCAGAGAGCACTGAGGCGGCGGTAGATGAATGACGCGCTGGTCGTGTGCCGGCCATGAAGACGGCGGACCAGTTTGGCAAACCGGGGGAATCCGGAATACTGTTGCCCTCGGATCCTTCCTCAATCCGGTCGTCCTGCAACTGGTAAAGCGATTCGGTTTCTCCAGAAGACTCGTCACCACTTCAGACTACGGTTTCTCCACCGGAGACCGGTTCCTCCTTGTACCCCGAACCATGGATGACACATACGAAAACATGCCTTGCCTCTGGCTGAACCGGTGAAGAACTTGCACGCCGAGCCGTTTCTGCAGGATCGAAAGTATGTCTAGAGGGGGGGGGTGATTAGACTACTTGACCAAATAAAACTTAACCTTTTCCCAATTTTAGTTCTTGGCAGATTTTAGCTAATTTAGGACAAGTCAAGCAATCATCACATCACTCAAGCAAGCATGCAAAGAGTTTATGGGCAGCGGAAAGTAAAGCATGCAACTTGCGAGAATGTAAAGGGAAGGGTTTGGAGAATTCAAACGCTATTGGAGACACGAATGTTTTTCCCGTGGTTCGGATAGGTGGTGCTGTCCTACATCCACGTTGATGGAGACTTCAACCCACGAAGGGTAACGGTTGCGCGAGTCCACACAGGGCTCCACCCAAGGGTAACGGTTGCGCGAGTCCACACAGGGCTCCACCCACGAAGGGTCCACGAAGAAGCAATCACCCACAAAGGGTCCACGAAGAAGCAACCTTGTCTATCCCACCATGGCCATCGCCCACACAGGACTTGCCTCACTAGCGGTAGATCTTCACAAAGTAGGCAATCTCCTTGCCCTTACAAACTCCTTGGTTCAACTCCACAATCTTGTCGGAGGCTCCCAAGTGACACCTAGCCAATCTAGGAGACACCACTCTCCAAGAAGTAACAAATGGTGTGTAGGTAATGAACTCCTTGCTCTTGTGCTTCAAATGATAGTCTCCCCAACACTCAGCTCTCTCTCATAGGATTTGGATTTGGTGGAAAGAAGATTTGAGTGGAAAGCAACTTGGGAAGGCTAGAGATCAAGATTCATATGGTAGGAATGGAATGTCTTGGTCTCAACACATGAGTAGGTGGTTCTTTCTCAGAACATATGAGTTTGAATGGTGTGTGTGTTCTGATGGCTCTCTTATCGAATGAGAAGGAGGTGGAGGGGTATATATAGCCTCCACACAAAATCCAACCGTTGCATACAATTTACCAATCTTGGTGGGACCGAATCAGAAAACTCGGTCTGACCGAAATGGTAAACCTAGTGACCGTTAGGAATTTCGGTGGGACTGACATGCAACTCGGTAGGACCGATTCGGTTAGGGTTTGGGCATAACGTAATCTCGGTGAGACTGATTACACAAACTCGGTGAGACCGAATTTGGTAATTAGCTAACCAGAGAGTTGGTCAGGCAAACTCGGTGGGACCGATTTGCTGTTTCGGTGAGACCGAGTGGAACTCGGTGAGACCGAAAAGTTACAAAGGGGAAACACTGAGTTTACATTGCAATCTCGGTGGGACCGATTCGCTCTTTCGGTAAGACCAAAAAGTTACGAAAGGGAAACAGAGAGTTTGCAACCCCATCTCGGTGAGACCGAGATCCTTATCGGTAGAACCGAATTGCTAGGGTTTGGCAGTGGCTAATGACAAGTGAAACTCGGTGGCGCCGGATAGGAAGAATCGGTAGGACCGAGTTTGGCTTAGGGTTTAGGTCATATGTGGATATGGGAAAGTAGTTGAGGGTTTTGGAGCATATCACTAAGCACATGAAGCAAGAGGCTCATTAAGCAACACCTCATCCCTCCTTAATAGTATTGGCTTTTCCTAAAGACTCAATGTGATCTTGGATCACTAAAATATAAAATGAAGAGTCTTGAGCTTTTGAGCTTGAGCCAATCCTTTGTCCTAAGCATTTTGAGGGTTCCACTTTCACATCCATGCCATGCCAATCATTGAGCTTTCCTGAAATAATCATCTTGGAATAGCATTAGCTCAATGAGCTATATGTTGTTATAAATTACCAAAACCACCTAGGGATAGTTGCACTTTCAATCTCCCCCTTTTTGGTAATTGTTGACAACATATAGATCAAAGCTTCGACAAATGATAATAAGCATGAAATATATCGTCGCTTTGAGAAGTATGTGATAAGTAAGAGCTCCCCCTAAATTTGTGCATATTTAAAATTTGCTTTGGACTGCAAATGCACAAAGAGTTAGAGTCATGGGTTACTCTTCCATGTCACATACATCTTGGTGGAGCGCTCAAAATGATAAGAATGAAATACATGCACTCATCACCAAGAATAATGAATGATCACACAAGATAGATAGGATAATGGCATTAAGCAAGCATTAAGTGTAGCTTATGATCAAACACATGATCATCAATGTCTCACAAATAATGACGTAGTATCAAGCACTCAAAAGCAGATAAGTTCGAAAAAAACACGAAATAAAGCAAGAGAGAAAAGCAACACACACTCTCTCGAAGCCTATGATCTATACATCTTCTCCCCCTTTGGCAACAAGTTACCAAAAAGTTCCTAGAAAATGCATAGCACTAGATCGACGCTCAGGCTTGATCTTCAGGTGGTGGTGGAGTCCGGAGCGCTCCAAGGACGAAGCCTTCGGTAGACGTGGTCGGAGTCGAGGCTGAAGTGGATGCTGGAGCTGGTGGAACTGAGGCTGTGGCTGGTGCAGACATTGTAGCTCTGGTGTCAGCAACTGGCAGTGCAGACGACCTCGGACCTCGTGGCACCCTCGCAAAAGCATCAGTCGTGGTCCTGCCTCTCCTCTCATTCATGTCCTCCTGGAGCTGCTCCACGGCAGTCTGTATCTCTGTCACCTTGATGTCCAAGTCATAGAACCTCTGTTCCATGATCCTCTCTAAACTCGCCTGGTTCTAAGTCAGGGTGGCTATACTCTGCTCAATCCGCAGGGTGGACGCAATCAGGTAACCAAGCTGCTCTTGTTTGGTTTTCAGGAAGTAATCAGATGCCTCCGCTTGAGTAGGCATCCTGGCAGCTTTCTCCTTCTTCGCCTTCTCCTTCTGAGCTTGTGCATGGGCAGATGATGGTTCATTCTCAGTCATAACAACTTGATTATCTTCGAAATCTGGACGGATGGGCAGGTGTTCCTTATCCAACAAATATACGCCCGTGCCCATCTTGGAGTTGATGAGCTCCTGAATCTGAGGGGCATATCCACAGCTCCTCTTTTGATCTGCCGCAGTCCTTTTGATTGTTTCCACTATGAGGCTCATGACTTTGAATTTTTGAGGCACGTCAAAGACATGAAGCAAATTGATCGCGTGACCTCTGATCATCTTGTGATCTCCAGACTTGGGCAGAAGGGTGTGCCTAAGGATCCAGTTGATCGTAGGCAATCCTGATAGCAGATAATGCACTGAGCCAAACTTGAACGTGTCAAGTGCTTCATTCGGAATCTCCTTGTACATGTTGGACATGGAGTTGTGGTCCATCTTTTTCTTGGCATAAATGTCCAAGTCATCTGCTTGCTCCTCTGGGGCATTGATCAGCTTCGCCCATTCCTCAACAGTAGAGTGGTACCTTGTACCCTCTGACATCCATATGATCCTGCCATCCGGATAAAAGTGTGCTGTGGAGTAGAATTGCATGATTAGCTCCTCGTTCCACTTTGTGAGCTTCTGCCCAACAAAGTCTGCAACTCCACACGCACTAAAGCTGTCAAATACTCCAGGGTAGTACTCTTCATTGTCCTTGATATAGGTCCAGTCGACCCATCTCATGTCACATACAATTGGCTTCTTGTCAAGTAGCACTGTCTCATAGAAATCCTGCTGCTCCTTGGTGTGAAACCTGTAGTCAACTGCTGTCCTTCTCCTTGAAGCATACGGGTATGCTTCTCTCCACTTCCTCAGCCCTGAATCTCTCCTGAGCTTCATGTCCTCAGCCACAGGATGAGCATCGTTGTGGTCTGGGATCTTGGGCTTTAGCTTTCTCAGAATTTGCTCTTCATCCTCTTCTTCAGCAACAGTCTCAAACACTGGGGCCTTGTTCTTCTTAGCTGCAGGAATGCTTCTTGTGTTCCTCTTTGGCTTTGGCTTTGGAGCTGGCTTGGCCTTGGAAGTAGCTCCCCCTGATTTTATGGCATCTCCCATTAGCTTGGGTGCCTTGGGCGCTGGTGCAGCTGCCTCTTCTTCCTCTTCCTCTTCCATGATGGAAGCTTTGCCAAGCACTCTAGCCACAGTCTTCTTCACCCTCTCCTTCCTTTTCTTGCCCTCAGCTGCAGCTGGCTCTTGGGAAGTGGGCTTCTCAGTTGAGGCTCTAGCCTTTGACATGGGCTGCCTGCCTGCTGGCCTTTTGATTTTCAGACCTCGCTTAGTGCCTTGAGTTGGTTCAATTCTCTTGGAAGTGGCCTCTTCCTCTGCCACATAGTCCTCATCTTTAGAGTCTGAAGTTTTCTTCTTCCTTTATCTCGTGGCAGCCTTTGGCAAATTGCTAGGAGTGCTCCTGCTTCCTTCATCAGATGAACTGGAGGGACTAGTGCCCTCACTCATCACCACTTGCTGCTCTAACAGATTCTGGCTATCACTCTGGTCTGACATGCTGCAAACTGACTGCTGACCCTGTGAATAGATTATAGAGGAGATAGAGTGGATGAGCATCACAAAATGCAGAGATTTTTGCAAAAAGAATGATCCAAAAACTAAGTTTTAGTTTCCCACTAAAATCATCTCGGATCTACCGATTTTCAAACTCGGTGATACCGAAGCAGTTTTGGAACCTAAACTAGTGAACTCGGTAGGACCGAGTCACAGTTCGGTGGCACCGAGACTGCTAGGGTTTCACTGAGTTCAAAAATCGGTCACACCGATAAGTAATTCTTGGTCAGACCGAGTCTCACTTGTGCAATGGCATAAGCCAAATCGGTGGGACCGAGTTTTTCAACTCGGTGGGTCCGAGATAGTTTCGGCGGAAACCTAAACCTAGAATTTTCGAATCAAACCTAATCTATGAGCATTTTGACTGGATAGAAGTTTATCAAACGTGGCTAGAAATAATATGATCACAATGTGCTAGGAATCAGATTGAGGAATAGCACAAAGATCAAGTCCATACCCTAGTTCGGCGGGGACTTGCTACGGCAGCAACGGCGGGGCAGAATTTCCATTGATGGCGATGGAGACCAGCGACTGGAGGCTGCTGGCGGTGAGAAGACGATCCGGAGACCTCGAGGGCAGAGCAGGCTATCGCGCGGGCGGAGGGGTTCGGAGAAATTTCCAAATTTTGCCCGTGACTATATATAGCCCGACCCTGTCGGTGTGACCGAGTGGAACAACTCGGTGGCACCGAGATTCATAACTGCGTGCAGTTACTGAAACTCGGTGTGACCGAAAGGTTCAAATCGGTTGCACCGAGATCGAAAACCTAGATCAACTTAATGATCTTGGTAGGACCGAAAGTGGAGTATCGGTCAGACCGAGAATCATAAAGAGGTTTTGGAAGTTTAAGTCTATGACGAATCGGGGACTCCGAGCGCTCCTCACACAGAGTGGTTCGAATCTGACTTGATCAAATTTTGTGATGCAGCATGAATAGAGTTTGAGACGAGAAATGCATAGATAGCTAGAGGACGTTCTTAGGCATTCTTGTCCATCCACTTGGCAGAATAGGATAAAACCAAGCAATCAAAACAACAAGTGGATGTCCTCGAATGAGTAAAATATGCAATAGCATGCTCACACAATAAGATGGCAAATGAAATATGTGGCAAGGCATGCACAACCAATTCTAGCATTTATCAAGCAATTTGTGATGACTAGGTCATCTATATATGAGTACATTGACTTAGGAGTCAAGTGAGAACACTTGATCATAGGTCATACTCATCGTTTAAGCTCAAGTGGGGTTACCACTTTTACATAAAGCATTGTTGTGTTCACATCTTTAGAGTTGCTTTAGCTCAAGTCTTAGAGTAAAGCTCCCCCTAGATGTGATATCCCCCCTAAGAGGGATGAACTAACCTTGGGTTTTGTCGATGATGACTTCATGTAGATATTGAAGATGTGGATGCTCAATGTTGATGTAGATCTCTTGGAGCTATCCATTTGAGTGAATTGCACTTTCAATACCTACATGGGTTAGTCCCACAAGGAACAAAGAAGGATATCCATAGACATAGAGTGATGCACACAAAAGATGATGTCCATGAAAACTTTTAGGTTACCTTGTCCCTTGTCTTACCAACAAGAGGGTTTGTGACTCCTTGAACTAGTGCAAGATGTGGAAGTTTATTGCACTTGTTCTTGCCAAAATGATATGAGTGAAGTATGTTGGCGGAGTCACCCTCAAGAACTCTCTAGTTCTTCTTCTTTTGGATCCACATCATCTTGATGGGAATCCTTGGAGTTGTAGTCATACTTGATGAAGTGGAACTTGAAGTAGTCTTGGGAATCCACTTGACTAAGGTCTTAGGAGCTTCTTCAAATGCATCAATTTCCTCTTGAAGCTTGTCCTTGCCTTTTTGCTCGTAGTCTTGTGGTGGAAGATCATCTTGAGCTTATGTCCCCTTGAAATAAGTATACTTCTCTTGTTGAGGGACAAACTTTGTCTTGGGGTATTGATATTCTTCCCATTCAACTCCATTGGCATTGAACTTTCGTTCAAAACCAACACCTTGATTCTTCCAGTGCATTCCTTGCTTGCGCACAATTTCCTCGAATTGCTTACTCCCGGCAAGGCTTTTGTACACTCCTTTCTCTATAATTCCCTTCAATAAGCTATTTTCTTGCTCGAGTGTAACTTGGCTAAGAGAATCATTAGTGGAATCAAGAGAACTACTAGAAGCAACAATATTGGATTTAGCATGATCATTGTTACTACTAGAGGAAGAATCTTTCTTGTTAGACTTGACTTGAGGCATGTAAGTGGATAAGAGTAAACGCTTGGCAATGTAAGAAGAACTTTTCTTGCGGAGATCATCATTGATTGCCTTTAAGAACTCATGCTCTTGCTCAAGATTGAGCTTTTCAAAGCGTAGTTTCTCATGAGCTCTTAAAAGTTCTCGATGATCTTCGAAGATAGTGTCATGAGCTAACTTAAGAGTTTTTAGTTCTTTAGTTAGAGCCTCAATCTTCTCATCATTGTCACTCGTTTTAGCATGATTAATTGGTCTTTCATCATAGTATTCATCACTAGAGTTGTCACCAAGCAAATCATCACCTAACAAGTCATCTTCATCACTATTGAAATCAACATACTCGGGGTGTGTTACCTTAGGCCCTTTGGCCATGAAGCATCTTCCAATTCCTTCATTTGGTGAGTCAAATATGTCATAGGAGTTGGTTGACACAAGTGCTAGACCGGCAACACCTTCATCTTGAGTATCTTCGGAGTCGGAGTGATAACTTCTCTCGGAGTGGCTGTCGGAGTCGGAGCCGGATACCCATTCACCAACATGAGCTTGATGTCTTCGTCTTGTGTAGCTCCTTGATGATTTTTCCTTCCTTTCCGAATCCTTGCTTCTCCGTGAGTATCTTTGTTCATAACGATCATCTTTACTCCTTCTCTCTCTTGGTGGTGATCCTTTGCTTCTTCTTTTTGGAGAATCTTCTCTTCTCTTGTAGGGAGCCGTACACTCATTGGAATAGTGTCCGGGTCTTCCACAATTGTAACAGTTTTGCTCTCTACTAGAAGATCTTTTGTCATTGTAGGACCTTGACTTGGAGCTTCTATCTTTGCTTCTACTCTTGTAGAACTTGTTGAAGTTCTTCACCATTAAGCTCAATTCTTCATTGAAGTCTTGTTTCTCACTTGATGATGTAGGGGCTTCACATGAGGCTTTATAGGCACCACTTGATTTGTTGTGAAGTTCCTCTTTATCCTTAAGTGACATCTCATGAGCAACAATTATTCCAATCACCTCCGTTGGCTTGAGATCTTTGTAATTGGGCGTCATTTGGATCAATGTGCACACGGTATCATATTTTCCATCCAAGGCTCTTAGGATCTTCTTGATGATGAATCTATCGGTCATCTCTTCACTTCCTAAGCCGGCAATCTCATTTGTGATGAGAGCAAGCCTAGATTACATTTCAGCGACACCTTCACCATCCTTCATCTTGAACTTGTCAAGTTGGCTTTGAAGCACATCCAACTTGGATTCCTTGACGGAGTCGGTACCTTCGTGCATATCAATCAAAGTGTCCCAAATTTCCTTTGCATTCTCAAGGCGGCTGATTTTTTTGAATTCTTTGGGGCACAATCCGTTGAAGAGAATATCACAAGCTTGAGCATTGTATTGCAACATCTTCAACTCATCCGCGGTAGCTTCACGGTTTGGTTCTCTCCCGTCAAAGAAGTCACCTTGCAAACCAACACACACAATAGCCCAAACAGTGGGGTTATGTCCAAGAATATGCATTTTCATTTTATGCTTCCAACTAGCAAAATTAGTACCATCAAAGTAAGGACCTCTACGGTGATAATTTCCCTCGCTAGACGCCATACTCTCCTAGGTTGTGAAACCAAGGCTATGACCACCAAAAGCTATGGAGATCAAGCAAATGGAAACCAAAGCTCTGATACCACTTGTAGGATCGAAAGTATGTCTAGAGGGGGGGGGGGTGATTAGACTACTTGACCAAATAAAACTTAACCTTTTCCCAATTTTAGTTCTTGGCAGATTTTAGCTAATTTAGGACAAGTCAAGCAATCATCACATCACTCAAGCAAGCATGCAAAGAGTTTATGGGCAACGGAAAGTAAAGCATGCAACTTGCGAGAATGTAAAGGGAAGGGTTTGGAGAATTCAAACGCTATTGGAGACACGGATGTTTTTCCAGTGGTTCAGATAGGTGGTGCTATCCTACATCCACGTTGATGGAGACTTCAACCCACGATGGGTAACGGTTGCGCGAGTCCACACAGGGCTCCACCCAAGGGTAACGGTTGCGCGAGTCCACACAGGGCTCCACCCAAGGGTAACGGTTGCGCGAGTCCACACAGGGCTCCACCCACGAAGGGTCCACGAAGAAGCAACCACCCACAAAGGGTCCACGAAGAAGCAACCTTGTCTATCCCACCATGGCCATCGCCCACACAGGACTTGCCTCACTAGCGGTAGATCTTCACGAAGTAGGCGATCTCCTTGCCCTTACAAACTCCTTGGTTCAACTCCACAATCTTGTCGGAGGCTCCCAAGTGACACCTAGCCAATCTAGGAGACACCACTCTCCAAGAAGTAACAAATGGTGTGTAGGTAATGAACTCCTTGCTCTTGTGCTTCAAATGATAGTCTCCCCAACACTCAACTCTCTCTCATAGGATTTGGATTTGGTGGAAAGAAGATTTGAGTGGAAAGCAACTTGGGAAGGCTAGAGATCAAGATTCATATGGTAGGAATGGAATGTCTTGGTCTCAACACATGAGTAGGTGGTTCTTTCTCAGAACATATGAGTTGGAATGGTGTGTGTGTTCTGATGGCTCTCTTATCGAATGAGAAGGAGGTGGAGGGGTATATATAGCCTCCACACAAAATCCAACCGTTACATACAATTTACCAATCTCGGTGGGACCGAATCAGAAAACTCGGTCTGACCGAAATAGTAAACCTAGTGACCGTTAGGAATTTCGGTGGGACTGACATGCAACTCGGTAGGACCGATTCGGTTAGGGTTTGGGCATAACGTAATCTCGGTGAGACCGATTACACAAACTCGGTGAGACCGAATTTGGTAATTAGCTAACCAGAGAGTTGGTCAGGCAAACTCGGTGGGACCGATTTGCTGTTTCGGTGAGACCGAGTGGAACTCGGTGAGACCGAAAAGTTACAAAGGGGAAACACTGAGTTTACATTGCAATCTCAGTGGGACCGATTCGCTCTTTCGGTAAGACCGAAAAGTTACGAAAGGGAAACAGAGAGTTTGCAACCCCATCTCGGTGAGACCGAGATCCTTATCGGTAGAACCGAATTGCTAGGGTTTGGCAGTGGCTAATGACAAGTGAAACTCGGTGACGTCGGATAGGAAGAATCGGTAGGACCGAGTTTGGCTTAGGGTTTAGGTCATATGTGGATATGGGAAAGTAGTTGAGGGTTTTGGAGCATATCACTAAGCACATGAAGCAAGAGGCTCATTAAGCAACACCTCATCCCTCCTTAATAGTATTGGCTTTTCCTAAAGACTCAATGTGATCTTGGATCACTAAAATATAAAATGAAGAGTCTTGAGCTTTTGAGCTTGAGCCAATCCTTTGTCCTTAGCATTTTGAGGGTTCCACTTTCACATCCATGCCATGCCAATCATTGAGCTTTCCTGAAATAATCATCTTGGAATAGCATTAGCTCAATGAGCTATATGTTGTTATGAATTACCAAAACCACCTAGGGATAGTTGCACTTTCAGTTTTGATGATGTCGGTGCAGATGTCCGGCTCGGGGGCCGGTTCACCGATCTTGTCGATGAAGACGTGAATCCCACCAAAGGGGACCCGGTACCCGTATTCGATTGAATCGGCCTCGGGACCCCATCCTACGTTGTCGACGTAGAGCTTTCCATGGCGACTCTTCGTCATCCGGCCCACGACGTATCCCTTGAGTCCATCGAAGCTGCCCTTCAAGAACTCAAAACCACCGCGCGATAGCCCCACGGTGGGCGCCAACTGTCATGGAATTGTCACGGCAGATGTCCTTGTGAACGGACTTAATCGCGGAGCCATTGCTACGGGTTAGCTTGAAGGGGTTAAACCGGACAAGGGGACATTGGAGTTTTATACTAGTTCGGCCCCTTTGATGAAGGTAAAAGCCTACATCTAGTTGTGATTGGTATTGCTAGGGTTTCGAAGGCCAGGGAGCGAATCCGCTTTGTCTGGCTCTCGAGTTGTTGTTCTCTGTCCCTGAACCGCCACCGGGTCACCCCTTTATATACTCAGGAGGACCCCGGCCGGTCTACAGAGTCCCGAGGTTGGCTCATACAGGTGTCTGCCTCGGTCTCCTCTTTCTTATCTTACAATGCAAGTTTATACAATCATGGTGGTTTACTATCATGGGCCCTAAATCGCCTGCGGGCTCTGGGCCTCTAAGCCTCATCCGTAAAGCGCCATCTTCTGGGTTTCCTTGGGCTTCAGTATAGGTGAAGGTGAACTGGCCCCTCCTGGGCGGTTTACCCTTAGTGGTTATATCCTCAACAGGTACCAAAGTAATCCAGGAGTGGATCACTGGACAACGGTCAAGAATATCTTGAAATACCTGAAAAGGATTAAGGATATGTTTCTCGTTTATGGAGGTGACAAAGAGCTCGTCGTAAACGGTTACGTCAATGCAAGCTTTGACACTGATCCGGATGACTCTAAGTCACAAGGCGGATACGTATTTTTATTGAATGGTGGAGCTGTCAGTTGGTGCAGTTCCAAGCAGAGCGTCGTGGTGGGATCTATGTGTGAAGCGGAGTACATAACTGCTTCAGAAGCAGCAAATGAAGGAGTCTAGATGAAGGAGTTCATATCCGATCTAGGTGTCATACCTAGTGCATCGGGTCCAATGAAAATCTTTTGTGACAATACTGGTGCAATTGCCTTAGCAAAGGAATCCAGATTTCACAAGAGAACTAAGAACATCAAGAGATGCTTCAATTCCATCCGTGATCAAGTCAAGGAGGGAGACATAGAGATTTGCAAGATACATAAGGATCTGAATGTTGCAGACCCGTTGACTAAGCCTCTCTCACAAGCAAAACATGATCAACACCAAGACTCCATGGCTGTTAGAATCATTACAATGTAGTCTAGATTATTGACTCTAGTGCAAGTGGGAGACTAAAGGAAATATGCCCTAGAGGCAATAATAAAGTTGTTATTTATATTTCCTTATATCATGATAAATGTTTATTATTCATGCTAGAATTGTCTTAACCGGAAACTTAGTACATGTGTGAATACATAGACAAACAGAGTGTCACTAGTATGCCTCTACTTGACTAGCTCGTTAATAAAGATGGTTAAGTTTCCTAGCCATGGACAAAGAGTTGTCATTTGATGAACGGGATCACATCATTAGAGAATGATGTGATTGACTTGACCCATCCGTTAGCTTAGCACTTTGATCGTTTAGTTTATTGCTATTGCTTTCTCCATAACTTATACACGTTCGTATAACTATGAGATTATGCAACTCCCGAATACCGGAGGAACACTTAGTGTGCTATCAAACGTCACAACGTAACCGGGTGACTATAAAGATGCTCTACAAGTGTCTCCAATGGTGTTTGTTGAGTTGGCATATATCGAGATAGGATTTGTCACTCCGTGTATCGGAGAGGTATCTCTAGGCCCTCTCGATAATGCACATCACTATAAGCCTTGCAAGCAATGTGACTAATGAGTTAGTTACGGGATGTTGCATTACGGAACGAGTAAAGAGACTTTCCTGTAACGAGATTGAACTAGGTATTGAGATACCGACGATCGAATCTTGGGCAAGTAACATACCAATGACAAAGGGAACAACGTATGTTGTTATGCGGTTTGACCGATAAATATCTTCGTAGAATATGTATGAACCAACATGAGCATCCAGGTTACGCTATTGGTTATTGACCGGAGATGAGTCTCGGTCATGTCTACATAGTTCTCGAACCCATAGGGTCTGCACGCTTAACGTTCGGTGACGATCAGTATTACGAGTTTATGTGTTTTATGTACCAAAGGTAGTTTGGAGTCCTGGATATGATCACAGACATGACGAGGAGTCTCGAAATGGTTGAGACATAAAGATCGATATATTGGAAGGCTATGTTTGGACATCGGAATGGTTCCGGGTGAGTTCAGGCATTTACCGGAGTACCGAGGGGTTATCGGAACCCCCTGGGGAGTGTATGGGCCTTAGTGGGAGAGAGGAGGAGGTGGCCAAGGTGGAGGGTGCGCCACCCCAAGCCCAATCCGAATTGGGTGGGGGCCCGGCCCCCCTTCCTTCCCTCTCTCTCCGCCTTCCTTCTCTCCTACTCCAACAAGGGAAAGGGGGAATCCTACTCCCACTGGGAGTAGGAGTCCACCCTTGGGCACGCCATAGAGGGCCGGCCCTCCCCCTCCTCCACTCCTATACGGGGGAGGGGGGCACCCCATAGACACACAAGTTGATTGTTTAGCCATGTGCAGTGCCCCCCTCCACAGATTTCCACCTCGGTCATATCGTTGTAGTGCCTAGGCGAAGCCCTGCGTCGGTAACTTCATCATCACCGTCATCACGCCGTCGTGCCGACGAAGCTCTCGCTCGACACTCAGCTGGATCTAGAGTTCGTGGGACATCACCGAGCTGAATGTGTGCAGATCACGGAGGTGCCGTATCTTTGGTGCTAGGGTCTGTCGGATCGTGAAGACGTATGACTACATCAACCACGTTGTCATAATGCTTCCGCTTACGGTCTACGAGGGTACATGGACAACACTCTTCCCTCCTCGTTGCTATGCATCACCTAGATGGATCTTGCGTGTGCGTAGGATTTTTTTGAAATTACTGCGTTCCCCAACACCCAGTACTGTAGATCCGCACCTGCCCCATCGGTGGTCTCCAGATCTGTTCATGGGTATGGCCATCACGCTCTGGGCGATTTGGGGCGCTTAGAGGAAAGCTGTGTAAGAGGACATCCATCACAACCCCTTGTCAACGCATTTATTCATACAATCATACATCGATGACGTACAGATACCGATCAAGCCTGTGGCGGTGGGAGGTGATACCAAAGCACCGAGACCTACCAATTGGCTAAGCCGGCCAGCTAACATGGCAAAGCTAAATGTGGACGCTGTTGTCGACGGGAGATTGGGAGTTGGAGCAATTGCAGCCATAGCCAGAGATACGGGAGGAACATTTTTCGGTGCATCTACCATTGGTTTCAGGTCCATTACAGACCCCACTGATACGTCCATTTTGCATCTTATTTTCCTACTGTTATTTATAGTGTTTTTAATCATTATAACACTTTGTGGAGCAATTCTAATGCCTCTTCTCTCTTAATATGCAAGGTTTACATGAAGAGGAAGATTGCTGGCAGCTGAAATTCTGGACCTGAAAAAGCTATGTCAGAGATACCTATTCTGCACATCTCCAAAGGAGTTGAAATTTTACGGGGACTTATTTTGGAATATATAAAAATTGTTAGAGAAAAGAAATATCAGAGGGGCTCACCTAGGTGCCCACTAGCCACCAGGGTGCGCCTACCCTCCTGGCGTGCCCTGGTGGATAGTGGGGCCCCTAGCCAGCCTCTGGTGCCCATTTTCTGGTATATAAGCCCATTTGCCCTCTCGAGGACAGAGCATCGCCGTCTCAAGGCGGAACTTGGGCATGAGCACTTTTGCTCTCCGGCAGAGAGATTTCGCCGGGGATACTTCCCTCCGGGAGGGGGAAATCAAAGCCATCGTCATCACCAACAACCCTCTCATCATGGGAGAGCTAATCTTCATCAACATCTTCAACAGCACCATCTCATCTCAAATCCTAGTTCATCTCTAATATTCAATCTTTGTATCAAAATCTCATATTGGTACATGTGGGTTGCTAGTAGTGTTGATTACATATTGTAGTTGATGCTAGTTGCTTTATTTGGTGGAAGATCATATGTTTAGATCTATTAGGCTATTCAATACCCCTCTAATATTGAGCATGAATATATTTTGTGAGTAGTTACTTTTGTTCTTGAGGACATGGGAGAAGTCTTGTCATAAGTAATCATGTGAATTTGGTATTCGTTCGATATTTTGATGATATGTATGTTGTTGATTCCCTTAGTGGTGTTATGTGAACGTCGACTACATGACACTTCACCATCTTTGGGCCTAAGGGAATGCATTGGGGAGTAGTTATTAGATGATGGGTTGCTAGAGTGACAGAATCTTAAACCCTAGTTTATGCGCTATTCCGTAAGGGGCTGATTTGGATCCATATGTTTAATGCTATGGTTAGATTTTATCTTAATTCTTCTATCATAGTTGCGGAATGCTTGCGAGAGGGGTTAATCATAATTTGGAGGCTTGTTCAAGTAAGAACAACACCCAAACATCGGTCCACCCACATATCACATTATCAAAGTAGCGAACGTGAATCAAACAAACATGATGAAAGTGACTAGATGAAATTTCCGCGTGTCTTTAAGAATGATTTGCTTATTATAAGAGACCGTTCCGGCCTGTCCTTTGCTACAAAAAGGATTGGGCTACCTTGCTTCACTTTTGTTACCATTACTATTACTTGCTCATTGCAAATTACCTTGGTATCAAACTATCTGTTACTGACAATTTTAGTGCCTGCAGAAAATACCTTGCTGAAAACCGCTTGCCTTCTACTCCTCATTGGGTTTGACACTCTTAATTATTGAAAGGACTACGATAGATCCCCTATACTTGTGGGTCATCAATGCTCTTTTCTGGCGCCATTGCCGGGGAGTGAAGTGCTTTTGGTAAGGAAACATTTATATTACATGCTGAAATTTATTGTCACTTGTTACTATGGAAAATCATTGTCCTTTGAGGGGTTTGTTCAGGGTATCTTCACCTCGACCAGAAGCACAAATATTTGCTCCTCAACCTATTGCACCTACTGAAAATATTTATTATGATATTCCTTCGGGTATGATAGAGAAAATGCTTGCTAATCGTTATGCAGGAGATGGAACGTTACATCCTGATATGCACCTATTCTATGTGGATGAAGTTTGTGGATTATTTAAGCTTGCAGGTTTGCCCCAAGATGAAGTTAAGAAGATGGTCTTCCCTTTATCTTTGTGGGGAAGGCATTGACATGGTATAGTCTATGTGATGATATTGGAGCTTGGGATTGGAATAGATTGAAATTGGAATTTCATCAAAAGTTTCATCCTATGCATCTAGTTCATCGTGATCGGAATTATATATATAATTTTTGGCCTTGTGAAGGAGAAAGCATCGCTCAAGATCGGGGGAGGCTTAAATACATGATGTATACACGCCCCAATCATGAGCTCTCAAAAGAAATTATCTTACAAAAATTTTATGCTCGGCTTTCTCATGATAATCAAACCATGCTCAATTCTTCTTCTACTGGCTCTTTTATGAAGAAAACTATTGAATTCAGATGGAATCTTTTGGAAATAATTAAACACAACTCTGAAGATTGGGAACTCGACAAAGGTAATGAGTCAGGTATGACACTTAAGTTTGATTGTGTTAAATCTTTAATGGATACTGACACTTTTCGCATGTTTAGCACTAAATATGGACTTGACTCTGAGATAGTAGCCTCCTTTTACGAATCCTTTGCTACTCATGTGGATCTCCCTAAGGAGAAATGGTTTAAATATCATCCCCCTGTTAAAGAAAAGATTGAGGAGCCAATTATAGTTAATGATGAAACTATCATTTATAATGTTGACCTAGCTGTGCCCACTGCTTACATTGAAAACCCACCTTTCCCTGTTAGGATAAAGGAACATGCTAAGGTTTCAGCAGTGGTTAACAAAAGTAATGTTAGATCACCTAGACCCTCTGAAAAAATTGAAGTTGAACCTAATATTGCTATGGTTAAAGATCTCTTGGTCGATAATATTGATGGGCATGTTATTTATTTCTATGGTGAAGCTGCTAGAATTGCTAAACCCGATGATAAAGATACGAATAAGCGTGTTGTTAGCATGCCTGTTGTCATTGTTAAAATAGGAGATTATTGTTATCATGGCTTATGTGATTTGGGTGCTGGTGTGAGTGCTATTCCCTTTAACTTATATCAAGAAATTATGAATGATATTGCTCCTGCTGAAATAGAAGATATTGATGTTACTATTAAGCTTGCTAACAGAGACACTATTACACCACTTGGGATTGTTAGAGATATTGAAGTCTTGTGTGGGAAAATAAAATACCCCACAGATTTTCTAGTTCTTGGTTCTCCACAAGATGATTTTTGTCCCATAATATTTACCTTTCTTGAACACTATTAATGCTAATATTGATTGCGCTAAAGAAACCATTAGTGTTAACTTTATTGATGTGTCTCATAAGTTTAATTTCTCTAAGTTTCGTAGACAACCTCATGATAAAGAATTTCCTAGTAAAGATGAAATTATTGGTCTTGCTTCTATTGTCGTACCTCCTACTGATCCGTTAGAAAAATATTTTCTAGACCATGCAAATGATATGTAGTTGAATGAAAGAAATGAAATAGATAAGATGTTCTTTGATCAACCACCTATTCTTAAACATAATTTTCCCGTTGAAATTCTTGGAGGTCCACTGATACGTCTCCAACGTATCTATAATTTTTGATTGTTCCATGCTATTATATTATCTGTTTTGGATGTTAATGGGCTTTGTTTTACACTTTTATATTATTTTTGGGACTGACCTATTAACCCAAGGCCTAGTGCAAATTGCTGTTTTTTTGCCTATTTCAGTGTTTTGCAGAAAAGGAATATCAAATGAAATGCAAATGGAATGAAACCTTCGGGAACGTGATTTTTGGAACAAACGTGATCCAGAGGACTTGGAGTGGACGTCAAGAAACGGACGAGGTGTCAACGAGGTAGGGGGCGCGCCATCCCCCCTCGTGGGCCCCTCGTGGCTCAACCGACCTACTTCTTCCTCCTATATATACTCATATACCCTGAAAACATCTAGGAGCACCACCAAACCCTATTTCCATCGCCGCAACCTTCTGTACCCAAGAGATCCCATCTTGGGGGCTTTTTCGGAGCTCCGCCGGAGGGGGCAACGATCACGGAGGGCCTCTACATCAACTCCATGACCCCTCCGATGATGTGTGAGTAGTTTACTTTAGACCTTCTTCTCTCTCTTTGAACCTCAATACAAAGTTCTCCTCGATCTTCTTGGAGATCTATTCGATGTAACTCTTTTTGCGGTGTGTTTGTCGAGATCCGTTGAATTGTGGGTTTATGATCAAGTCTATCTATGAACAGTATTTGATTGTTCTCTGAAATCTTTTATGTATGATTGGTTATCTTTGCAAGTCTCTTCGAATTATCAGTTTGGTTTGGCCTACTAGATTGATCTTTCTTGCAATTTGAGAAGTGCTTAGCTTTGGGTTCAATCTTGTGGTGCTCGATCCCAGTGACAGAAAGGGAAATGACACGTATTGTATTGTTGCCATCGTGGATAAAAAGATGGGGTTTACATCATATTGCTTGAGTTTATCCCTCTACATCATGTCATCTTACTTAATGCGTTACTCTGTTCTTATGAACTTAATACTCTAGATGCATGCTGGATAGCGGTCGATGTGTGGAGGAGTAGTAGTAGATGTAGGCAGGAGTCAGACTACTTGTCACGGACGTGATGCCTATATACATGATCATGCCTGATATTCTCATAATTATTCGCTTTTCTATCAATTGCTCGACAATAATTTGTTCACCCACCGTAATACTTATGCTATCTTGAGAGAAGCCACTAGTGAAACCTATGGCCCCCGGGTCTATTTTCCATCATATAAGTTTCCAATCTATTTTATTTTGCAATCTTTACTTTCAATCTATATCATAAAATACCAAAAATATTTATCTTATCATTATTATCTCTATTAGATCTCACTCTCGTAAGTGACCGTGAAGGGCTTGACAACCCCTTTATCGCATTGGTTGCGAGGTTCTTATTTGTTTGTGTAGGTATGAGGGACTTGCGTGTGGCCTCCTACTGGATTGATACCTTGGTTCTCAAAAACTGAGGGAAATACTTACATACTTTGCTACATCACCCTTTCCTCTTCAAGGGAAAACCAACACACTACTCAAGAGGTAGCAAGAAGGATTTATGGCGCCGTTGCCGGGGAGTCTACGAACAAGTCAAGACATACCAAGTACCCATCACAAACTCTTATCCCTCGCATTACATTATTTGCCATTTGCCTCTCGTTTTTCTCTCTCCCACTTCACCCTTGCCATTTTATTCGCCCTCGTTTTCCGTTCCCCTTCTCTTTTCCAGTTTGCCTCTCTTTGCTCGTTCCTTGTTTGCTTGTGTGCCGCGATGGCCTTACCAAAAAGTTTTGATCCTCACCTTAGAAGGTTGGAATAAATTGAAAACAACGTTAGAAGTTTTATGTCCTTGCAGTTTGAGCATAATGATTCCTTCAGAAACGAGCTTAAAGAACAAAAAAAATTTATAGGGTACATGAATAAAGAGCTCAATGATATGTCTAAAGAATTTTATTGTTTAAAATCTCAGTTCGCTCATCTTGAAAACTTAATAGCCCAAATTTCAGATAAGCAGGGCACCTTAGTTAATAAGATGGCCGCCAAACCGGAAGAACTTGATGGTAATAATGATGAAGATCTAAAAGTTATTGATGTGTCCCCTATTAAATCTTTGTTTTTCAATATGAATCTTGATAATAATGGCACTGGAGATGAGTCAACTTTAGTTAGAAGGTATCCCAATGATTCAAAGTTTTTAGATCTTGATGCAAAAATTGATAAAAGTGGGATTGGAGAGGTCAAAACTTTACATATCTATGAACCCACTATCTTTGTTTCAAGGAATTTAATTATGATAATTGCTCTTTGATAGATTGTAGTTCCTTGTTGCAATCCGTGCTAAATTCTCCGCATGCTTATAGTCAAAATAAAGCTTTTACTAAACATATCGTTGATACTTTAATGCAATCTTATGAAGAAAAGCTTGAATTGGAAGTTTCTATCCCAAGAAAACTTTATGATGAGTGGGAACCTACTATTAAAATTAAAATTAAAGATCATGAATGCTTTGCTTTATGTGATTTGGGTGCCAGTGTTTCCACGATTCCTAAAACTTTGTGTGATTTGCTAGGTTTCCGTGAATTTTATGATTGTTCTTTAAACTTGCATCTTGCGGATTTCACCATTAAGAAACCTATGGGTAGAATTAATGATGTTCTTATTGTTTCAAATAGGAATTATGTGCCCATAGATTTCATTGTTCTTGATATTGATTGCAATCCTTCATGTCCTATTATTCTTGGTAGACCTTTCCTTAGAACGATGTGGTGCAATTATTGATATGAAGGAAGCGAATATTAGATTCCAATTTCCATTAAGAAAGGGCATGGAACACTTTCCTAGAAAGAAAATTAAATTACCTTATGAATCTGTTATGAGGGCCACTTATGGATTGCATACCAAAGATGACAATACCTAGATCTATCCTTGCTTTTATGCCTAGCTAGGGGCGTTAAACGATAGCGCTTGTTGGGAGGCAACCCAATTTTATTTCTGTCCTTTGCTTTTTGATTCTGTTTAGTAATAAATAATTCATATAGACTCTTTTTAGATGTGGTTTTATGCTTTTAATTAGTGTTTGTGCCAAGTAGAACCTTTGGGAAGACTTGGGGAAAGTCTTTGCGATCTTGCTGTAAAAAAACGAAAACTTTAGCGCTCACGAGATTTGCTGCCATTTTTTTACTGGAGAGTGCTATTTAGTTAATTATTTTTGCAGATGGTAAATAGATAAATTCCTCACGTCCAGAAACTTATTTTAGAAATTTTGGGGTTCCAGAAGTATTCGAAACCTATAGATTACTACAGACTGTTCTGTTTTTGACAGATTCTGTTTTTCGTGTGTTGTTTGCTTATTTTGATGAATCTATGGCTAGTAATAGAGTTTATGAACCATCGAAAAGTTGGAATACAGTAGGTTTAACACCAATATAAATAAATAATGAGTTCATTACAGTACCTTGAAGTGGTGGTTTGTTTTCTTTTACTAACGGAGCTCACGAGATTTTCTTTTAAGTTTTGTGTTGTGAAGTTTTCAAGTTTTGGGTAAAGATTTGATGGATTATGGAACAAGGTGTGGAAAGAGCCTAAACTTGGGGATTCCCATGGCACCCCAAGGTAAAATCCAAGGACAACCAAAAGCCTAAGCTTGGGGATGCCCCGGAAGGCATCCCCTCTTTCGTCTTCGTCCATCGGTAACTTTACTTGGAGCTATATTTTTATTCACCACATGATATGTCTTTTTCTTGGAGCGTCTTGTAAGATTTGAGTCTTTGTTTTTTAGTTTACCACAATCTTCCTTGCTGTACACACCTTTTGGGAGACACACACATGAACTAGAGTTTATTAGAATACTCTATGTGCTTCACTTATACCTTTTGAGCTAGATAATTTTGTTCTAGTGCTTCGCTTATATCTTTTAGATCACGGTGGTGGTTTTATTTTATAGAAATTATTGATATCTCATGCTTCACTTATATTATTTTGATAGTCCCTTAGAACAACATGGTAATTTGCTTTGGTTATGAATTTAGTCCTAATATGATAGGCATCCAAGATCGGTATAATAAAAACTTCCATTAAAAGTGCATTGAGTACTAGGAGAAGTTTGATACTTGATAATTGTTTTGAGATATAAAGGTGGTAATATTAGAGTGTGCTAGTTGAGTAGTTGTGAATTTGAGAAATAATTGCATTGAAGGGTGTAAGTCCCGTAGCATGCACGTATGGTGACCGTTGTGTAACAAATTTGAAACATAAGGTGTTATTTGATTATCTTCCTTATGAGTGGCGGTCGGGGAGGAGCGATGGTCTTTTCCTACCAATCTATCCCCCTAGGAGCATGCGCGTAATGCTTGGTTTTTGATGACTTGTAGATTTTTGCAATAAGTATGTGAGTTCTTTATGACTAATGTTGAGTCCATGGATTATACGCACTCTCACCCTTCCATCATTGCTAGCCTCTTTGGTACCGTGCATTGCCTTTTCTCACCTTGAGAGTTGGTGCAAACTTCGCCGGTGCATCCAAACCCCATGATATGATACGCTCTGTCACACATAAACCTCCTTATATCTTCCTCAAAACAGCCACCATACCTACCTATTATGGCATTTCCATAGCCATTCTGAGATATATTGCCATGCAACTTTCCACCGTTCCATTTATCATGACACACATAATCATTGTCATATTTCCTTGCATGATCATGTAGTTGACATCGTATTTGTGGCAAAGCCACCGTTCATATTTTTTCATACATGTCACTCTTGATTCATTGCCCTTCCCGGTACACCGCCGGAGGCATTCATATAGAGTCATACTTTGTTCTAGTATCGAGTTGTAATCATTGAGTTGCAAATAAATAGAAGTGTGATGATCAT
>NC_041380.1:486187134-486189607 GCF_002162155.2 Triticum dicoccoides
AAAAAAAGGAAGGCCCAAAAAAATAGAAAAAATAAAAAGGGGCAATGCTACTATCCTTTTTTCCACACTTGTGCTTCAAAGTAGCACCATGATCTTTATGATAGAGAGTCTCTTGTTTTGTCACTTTCATATACTAGTGGTAATTTCTCATTACAGAACTTGGCTTGTATATTCCAACAATGAGCTTCCTCAAATGCCCTAGGTCTTCGTGAGCAAGCAAGTTGGATGCACACCCACTTAGTTTCTTTTGAGCTTTCATACATTTATAGCTCTAGTGCATCCGTTGCATGGCAATCCCTACTCCTTACATTGACATCAATTAATGGGCATCTCCCTAGCCCATTGATTAGCTGCGTCGATGTGAGACTTTCTCCTTTTTGTCTTCTCCACATAACCCCCATCATCATATTCTATTCCACCCATAGTGCTATATCCATGGCTCACGCTCATGTATTGCGTGAAAGTTGAAAAAAGTTTGAGATTACTAATGTGTGAAACAATTGCTTGGCTTGTCATCGGGGTTGTGCATGATGATAGCATTCTTGTGTGACGAAAATGGAGCATGAACAAACTATATGACTTTGTAGGGATGAACATTCTTTTGCCATGTTATTTTGAGAAGACATAATTGCTTAGTTAGTATGCTTGAAGTACTATTATTTTTATGTCAATATTAGACTTTTGTCTTGAATCTTTCGGATCTGAATATTCATGCCACAATAAAGAGAATTACATTGAGAATTATGTTAGGTAGAATTCCACATCAAAAATTCTGTTTTTATCATTTACCTACTCAAGGATGAGCGGTAATTAAGCTTGGGGATGCTTGATACGTCTCCAACGCATCTATAATTTTTTATTGTTCCATGCTATTATATTATCTGTTTTAAATGTTAATGGGCTTTATTTTACACTTTTATATTATTTTTGGGACTAACCTATTAACCCAAGGCCCAGTGCAAATTGCTATTTTTTTTTGCCTATTTCAGTGTTCCGCAAAAAAGGAATATCAAACGGAATGAAACCTTCGGGAACGTGATTTTTGGAACAAACATGATCCAGAGGACTTGGAGTGGACGTCAAGAAACGGACGAGGTGTCCACGAGGCAGGGGGCACGCCTACCCCCTGGGCGCGCCCTCCCCCCTCATGGGCCCCTCATGGCTCAACCGACCTACTTCTTCCTCCTATATATATACTCATATACCCTGAAAACATCCAGGAGCACCACGAAACCCTATTTCGACCGCCGCAACCTTCTGTACCCAAGAGATCCCATCTTGGGGCCTTTTCCGGAGCTCCGCCGGATGGGGCAACGATCATGGAGGGCCTCTACATCAACTCCATGGCCCCTCCGATGATGTGTGAGTAGTTTACTTTAGACCTTCGGGTCCATAGTTATTAGCTAGATGGCTTCTTCTCTCTCTTTGAATCTCAATACAAAGTTCTCCTTGATCTTCCTGGAGATCTATTCGATGTAACTCCTTTTGCGGTGTGTTTGTCGAGATCCAATGAATTGTGGGTTTATGATCAAGTCTATCTATGAACAATATTTGATTCTTCTCTGAAATCTTTTATGTATGATTGGTTATCTTTGCAAGTCTCTTCGAATTATCAGTTTGGTTTGGCCTACTAGATTGATCTTTCTTGCAATGGGAGAAGTGCTTAACTTTGGGTTCAATCTTGCGGTGCTCGATCCCAGTGACAGAAAGGGAAATGACACGTATTGTATTGTTGCCATCAAGGATAAAAAGATGGGATTTATATCATGTTGCTTGAGTTTATCGCTCTACATCATGTCATCTTACCTAATGCGTTACTCTGTTCTTATGAACTTAATACTCTAGATGCATGCTGGATAGCGGTCGATGTGTGGAGTAAAAGTAGTAGATGCAGGCAGGAGTTGGTCTACTTGTCACGGACATGATGCCTATATTTTCGGGGGTTTTGTGCGACATATGCCAAAGGATTGCTAATCATGATGGGGGCTAATGGGACGTCGCCGGTGCCATGAAACGGGATGAGGCTAAGACATGCACGCTGGCGAATCTTACCCAGGTTCGGGGCTCTCCTAGGAGATAGCACCCCCAGTCCTGCTGTGCGGGGTCTCCGCATGATCACTAAGGTGCTAGCAAGTACAATGGTGCTCCTTGAGCTGTATGCTAGAGGTAGAAGAAAGCAGGGTTGGCTCTCCTCTCCCTCTATGGGTGTCTAGGTCTTACAGGTTGGGAACCCTTTGCATGGGTGCCCTGGGGGGTTTATATAGGCCTACCCCCAGGGGGTACAATGGTAATCTTGCCGGGTGTAGGACCCGGTTGTGAGTGTCTTCTATCGCCGGCTCCTCCGCCGGCCGCTGGGGCCCGCCGCTTGGTGCGCCCGGCCGACTGGTCTGGTACGGAGCCGACAGGCTGCCTCCGCTGCTTGCGGGTCTGACTGGCTGCTTGTTACTATAGCCGTGATGCTAAAGACGCATGC